>NW_010401833.1:46340-53594 GCF_000710305.1 Buceros rhinoceros silvestris
GAAGTTGCTTTTGAAGTTCTAGGTCTTGTCTAATAAGTAACCAGAATTGTGCATTTTGCAGTCAATCTATTACATTTATATAATATTTTATTATAGTTACATGGATTACTGTATTCCCTATAAATATGTAAATATTAACTGAAGCTTTACTGTGGAATAAGGTGCTCAATAGTAGAACCATTGCTTCCAATAGTGGCGTAAAACCAGTGAAAAAAATAAAAGACTGAACAAACAGATCTTATTTTTGCCTTCCCTTTTAAGATTTCATTAAACATGCTAGCACTTGAGTTTCACAAGATGCCCAAGGCTTTAAGAACTCAGGAGTCTCATTTTAAACCCTTGGGTTTGAAGACATTGATCCAAATTTATTGACATACACAGACAGATCACATCTTTTTTCCAAACACACGATGAAAATAACTATGTGAATAAACATTTAAAAATGTTTTCCTGGAGATTCAGGCCCGTGAGAGAGCATCCTCGTTCTTAAGAAACAAAGAAAAAAACGAACTGACTGACAGCTGAAAACCGAGCATGTTTAGTCAGATTGGAAAAAAACAAATATCACCACCAGTGTTGAGTTTGAGATTTAGAGTAGAGTACTCAAAGCCTCACTGAAATTATAATTTTCTAACTATCACTAAACCATGTTATAAATCCAGGAGGAAAGCACGTTTACCAAGCACGGTGCACGCTGACAAAAAATCTTTATACAAGTAAACAAATGGAGCAACAGAGCATAAATTTAAACCAATTATAATACTTGCAATTATGAATAAAGGCAGTGATGGACCAGGGACTGCATATTTCATCACGATCTGTAACTAACTGCCACAAAGAAGATCAAGGAGTCTGCCAGGCAGAGGCGTGTGTTTAGATGGCAGGAGCAGTCTGTGACGGGACTGAAGCAGTCAGCAAGGAAGAAGGACCAGTTTAAGGTAAGGGTAATCGATGTGTCTAGGCCCTATTACTATTTTTACTGAAGCCCTTTGAGAGAGATATTTATTTCTAATAACTTTTTATCCTACAGAACAGAAGGTCTGAGACAGATCACTAGTCTCTATTAGGGACGATGGCATTACCTTTGAAGTTCAAAGGCTAGTTCAAGCTTTGAGATTCAATTTGCCACACTTCAGTCCCACAGGCAGATGCAGAAGAACACCGTGTCATGAAACCCCCCTCAATTCAGGTTTGTATATGGGCACAGTACATCGCGTTACATACTCCAGGGCTATACAGAAGGGCTTTTCCAAAAGGAAAAAGTGAAGCGAACTGCATTCAGTACGGCCATTCTTACACAACAATCTAAGGGCATGGGTGCATGGCAACTGGCATATACAGTTTATACAGAAGATCTCCCTATAAACCAAGCTGGGTCCCATTGCTCACCACCTTACCACATTTTTTTAGAACAATTTGTCTCTTGTAAGATTTAAGCGTCGTCTAACTCCCCCATCACACCTTCTCAGTTAGTCGAAGAAAATGAGCTTGTGCTCAGAATTGCAAGTAACTTTGTTGAAGGATGGAAACATTCACCATGTGTGTTTCACATTCATCAAGAAAACCAAGCATTTTCATAAACAATTTTTAAAAAAATTCAAAAGTTCAGAAACGTTCTAATTTCACAAAACTTAAAAAAAGAATATTCCAAAACTAAAAATGTTTTGCTACATGTGCATTTTTTAAACTGTAAGGCTGTAAGCCAGAAAGCGCTATGCATAGCATTTTAAAAACTACCTAGATGTTTAGGAGCCTAAGGCTTGTTTTCTGTGCCACAAGTTTATTGTAAATTAGGTTTGAACTCAGAGTGCACCACATTCCCATGTAGACAGATATAGCAGACATTAAGAACACTAACTTGAAAGTCAGCCAGTTCCCATTTTAATGGCAATTTTTCTTAAATAAAGCCTTCTGTGTGTTGGAATGCCTTGGCATGCACATGGGACAGAAAGAAACCAGAGATGGGCAACGACAGGAAGAAAACAGATTGTGATAGATAACACTGGAATTCAGAAAAAAGGGATTGTGGAGGAAAAGATGGGAGAGAAACTGTGCAAATGAGACCTAGCACAAGAAGGATGTGAAAGGTACAGAGAAATAAAAAAGGCAAATACCATTAATAATCAGGGAAGAATAAGTACGACAGCAAAACCAATCAACTGTGCTAAAAAGTCCAAAAGAAAAAGGAAAATTCAGATAAAGCCTATCTGCAAATTCCCAAACACAAGCTACTAAATCCAGCAAGCCAGCTATAAAGCTGTGTATTTTTCAGCCTTCTACATTTTATTAAGATGAGCTGATCAACATGTAGTATTATGAAGCCCAATATAGACCCAGGAGACCAGATTGCATTTCCTTTTATGCACTGAGGTCCTTTCTCAAGGCGGGTCACATGCAGCCTTGAAGTTGGAGTCTTCAGGCTGGGCAGGGAAGATGTCCTAGCAGTGCACCACAGGTTGTCAAAAACTGCCCTTAATGCAGTTAATCTTGCTTCAACCTGATAGACTATCATTTTCAAAACAAAGCTTTTCATGGCACTGAAAAGTTGTGTTAGCTGGAATTACCATCCCAAGACAGATGAGAAACAAATCTCTCGAATTCCCCCAGCACGCAGATTCAGTTCCCATTAGCTCTTAGGGGACTGAACCATTACACCCAGCTGGAATGCAAATGTGCTCGTCTACCTGCTCTACCAGCACCGCTCATTCTCCAGTTCTGGTAATGCTTGCTCTCTTTTTGCCACCCTGGATGTATTTTTGTCTCCTCCATCTGACACAGTCTGTTGTCTCTTCTATTCCTCACCTTGTTTTATTTAATGTTCCCTGTCGTCTGGACACTTCCTGCTTCTTGGGGTTGTATTACCCAGCTCCTGGCTTCCAGTGACTCCCAGCCAAGCAGCCCCTTCAAGGCACAGAAATCCACAATTATTTCAGTTGTGGGCTGATGCTGCAAGCCTTGTCACAAACAGGAGATTAGGGAAAAGAGACATTTGAAACTCCTGACTGGGTTTACTACAACGCGCACAGAGTAAGTGTGCCAAGTGTGTTACAGTCAGGCGCTACTGCCTCTAAGCTTTGATAAAGGTCCTAGGGCTTATTTTGTTTTAAATGAAGTTCACTTCTCAGTCTCCAAGCAGTACCTTTTCTTAATTAAGTAGTAGCAACAAATTCAAGAATGTTGGTACTTGAATACACATGTTTGTACAAATCCCTAAATCTAGAAATACAGTTATGAAAGTGAATCTAGAAATACAGTTATAAAAGAGAGTTAAGTATATATTTAGAAGACTATTGGTGAATACAACACATGACAATAACTGAATTCCTAAAATCTTGTCCTGGCAAAACTTTGAGGACAGGCTTTTCTGTCATTATTTTTAGCAGGACATCTTTTTTTAGATTCCTCAGTGCTCAGTATGTTTCAATTGATTTTCCACCTGCTGCTGACGAAGAACAAATCCATGCCCAGAGAGGTATAAATGGATGCAAGAAAAATTCTGCCCAATTTTTTTCCTTTACTAAGAGAGCTTCTGAACCAAAACCTGCTGTTAGAATTCTGTGCAAGCTGCAGAGTGCTGCTAGCTCTACAAGCTGCAAAATCAGTGAAGGTGATCTGAATTTGAACAAATTGAAGAATGTAATCTGTAACAAAACATATCTACTCTTGATAATGACTAGAATACTGAAAAAATAGGCTGGAGCTAGAATGCAGTATTGTTTCTTTGCTAACTTTTTTACACTGCATAAATCTGAACCAAAAGACAAGTCTTGATATCCTGGAAGAGAACAGGCTCTTGTTGTGTAATTTTCTAATAAGAAATTTAACTGGGCATTTTTATGCCACTGAGTATAAACATATCCCAGGTGGCTTTGGCTGTGTTACTCAGGTCTAAGGGGAAATCAGTGCGTATGCCTCAGCAACATCTTCAGTTGCAAGCAAGCAGCAGACTAAGTCTTCCTGTGATGCTGTTCACATCAGCAGATGCCCAGGCTGGGTGTGGCCTATTTCAGACTTGAGCTAGGTCTGTGATTCACCACAGCCCAGGCAAAGCACCCTGCTAGTCTTGGAGGCCTCTGCGTCCAGACTCATGGTTTGGGCTTTCTCATCAAGTTAACTGGGACAGCATTGAAGTAAGGAGCAACATCTCTGAAATAAAACTTTAGCCTCTTTGATGACAAGTTTTCCATCTCAGGTAGCTGTGCCCTTATTTTCCCGTCTTCATTCTGTCTTGAGACCAGCTTCAGCTAGAGTATGTGGTTTAATCATAGGATGAGAATAAACCATTTTCACACAGCTGTAGAAAAGGCAGACACTGCCAGAGGCAGCTCCTAGCACTCTCGAAAAGGCAATTGGAAGACCCTATGGGATATATGGTTCTGGTCAGCTGTCTTCACATTTGAATTAGTGTTTGAGAGGGAGCAAAAACATCCACTAGGAATACAGATATTCTATTTTATAAAAGCAAATGAGAAGTATTTGAGCCAGAACTACTGCTGCTTGAAACTGAACACTGGCAAAAGAACAAATGGCTGTGAGCTAGTTTTGTTTCTGAATTAAGTGTCTAACCATTGAAACTGTGAAGCCCTTGTACAAGCTCCTAACTAGCATAGTATGTGCAGGCAATCAGTTACATCTGGCTAACAGTAAAATGGAAGTTCACATAGGAAGGAAAAGACTTTGTGTTCTGCCATTCAGTGGCCCACAAAGCTTCACTGCAGTTGCTTTTAAAAGTTTTCCAAAGTTCACCTGTTGGTCTTTTCTGCTGCTAAATTCTCTTATGGACCACCCTTTTCCACAAATATCCAGCAAACCCCTCTTTATGCACTTCCCCCCATGTATCTAATCCTGATGACTTCAACTCAGCTGCATTGATGAGCTGGCATTCGCTTCCATTGCTTGTGAAGAGAGCTGTTCAATCTCCCCAAGCCTCGATGTTTGTTGATGACAAGAGTAGCACCAGTTCAGTTTTTTTGACAACATCTTTTGTTGCCAAATCATCTTTTCTCTATTCATGATATGATGGAGTGTTTGAGGAAATCCCATAAATAGGCTAACTTACTCAATTATAAACAACATCTGAGCAAGTGTCTGCAATTTCAACTGAATCCTAGATGCTGGATCATTTTTGTACTTCTGGTTCATTTTTCTGTCCACCTCCTTCCCCACACAGAAAATGGACAAAATTATCTTTGGCTTTACCCTCTTTTACTTCTCTTTCCCATTTCTCCCACATAAAACCTTCCTTTCTCCCCAAACAAGTATTTCTCATCTCTTACCCCTCTCTATCTCATTTGTTCTAGTTTTTAAGATGCCTCTTATGTGTTTCATTCTTTCTCTGGTTAATCTCTTGTTCTTTTCTGGTTTACACGCATACAATGCCCCCCACCCCATCACACAGTGAGCATGATTTAATAACTCATTTCTAGTTCCTCCCTACCATCTCTCCTGTGACTCTGCTCATCTCTGACAATTACTGTTGTATTACCTTTTATTTTTTATGAAATACATACTTTATAACCCCTCCCCCTAATTCCAGGTTAGGCTTTCTGAAGCCTGCCTTCTCTTGCACTCCACTGAACAGTCTTTGGCAAGGACTTCCATCTAACCTAAAGCTGCAAGGGTGTAATCTTTCTTATTCGGCTGTTTTCTACCACACTCAACATCAGCCATATTCCTTGATTTTTTTTTAACATTGTCTTCCACATCAGTAAGATTAATAAGTAACAACTAATAGAACATTTTCATGATAAAATGAATCAAAATGTACTTGGATTTCCTTACGTAACTCTCAGGGACCCTTTCGCCTTTGCCAGTTATTCAACTGATGCATTGTACATGGGTGTGCTCTTCTGAAGCACACCTCCACTTAAGCCACAGACAGAATATCAGTCTAGAAGAAATAAGGAACTAGGGCTGATCTCTTATATTCTTACCTGTATTATTAGCCAAGGGATTCATTCATAGTACTTTCCCCTCTTTATGAATTCTCCAAGTAGTATGAAGAATCCTCTCATCTGTACCATTAAAAGTATTCTCAAATTGCTTCAGTAAATAATTTTGGTCTCATACATACCTCCAGCCTTCTCTATTAAAATCAAGCATGTATGCTGCAGTATAAGCTGCAGCCCTCTAAATTAACTTGTAGAACTAACACAGCTTTTAAAGGCACGCTGTACAGCTGATTGTAATACACGCTATCAGTGATGCAAGTTGTGTTAAGCATCCAAGCAGGAACCAAAAATAATACTTTTTAGATTATAACTGACCAAACGCTATCAATTAAATGCAGATTCTTAGTTCAAGCACACAGCTTTTTTTAAATGAATACACAAGGATTTAAAATGAATTCCAAGGTTTTCATGAACATACACATGAATAAGATTAGGTTTGGTTTTGAATCGACTATAGAAAAATACCCATTAGTTGTTCAAACCCACTGCTTGGGCCCACCACAATCTTTGTATTTTAGATTTTGTGTTGTAGAACTCCCTATGCCAAGTGATTTAGAAAAAATACATGTTCTGCAATGTAAGAGAAAACAATACAATGTGCTGGTAGAGCACTTAGCACAGTGGGGTTGCTATCTCATGGACTGTGAGCACTGCCCTAGGAAACATGATTAACAAATAGGAGCTCAGCTGTAGAATACATGTTGCTGCTCTTTTTTTATCATGCCAAGGAGTGAAATGGGAGGGGGATCCTCATTTACCATTGGTATATGGCATCCTGCAGTCCTCCGAAGAATCCTTAGGGTTGTCCTCAAAGAAAAACAGACTGGTTTGATGAAAACAATCCAGAGATCCAGGAATTGCTGGCAAAGAAGAGATCTGCTCACCAAGCACACCTCGCTCAGCCATCTTGCCATGTAAGAAAAGCAGCCTTTCGTCTTGCATGCAGTAAACTCCAACAGAAACTCGAGGCATCCAGAACAAGTGGTGGCTCAACCTAGCAGAAAAGACTCAACTATGCGCAGATTTGGGTGACCACAGAGGATTCTATGAGGCTCTGAAAGCAGCATATGGACCCACACACCAAGTTCAAAGCCCCCTACTCAGCGCAGATGGCCAAACGCTTCTCACAGATAAAACCTCCATCCTGAATTGATGGTCTGAACGCTTTCAAACTGTCTTCAGTGCTAGCCGTGTAGTCCAAGACTCAGGAATCCAGCTCATCCCACAACAAACAGTGAAAAATGAATTGGATATAGCCCCTACTATGGGAGAGACCCTTAAGGCCATACAGCAGATGAAAACC
>NW_010401833.1:53639-54016 GCF_000710305.1 Buceros rhinoceros silvestris
CATATGGACCCACACACCAAGTTCAAAGCCCCCTACTCAGCGCAGATGGCCAAACGCTTCTCACAGATAAAACCTCCATCCTGAATTGATGGTCTGAACGCTTTCAAACTCTCTTCAGTGCCAGCCGTGTAGTCCAAGACTCAGGAATCCAGCACATCTCACAACAACCGGTGAAGAATGAATTGGCTATAGCCCCTACTATGGGAGAGACCCTTAAGGCCGTACAGCAGATGAAAACCAGCAAGGCAGCTGGGTCAATGGAATCCCACATGAAATCTGGAAACATGGAGGCCAAACACTTCATGCTAAATTTCACGAGCTAGTTGTGCGCTTTTGGGAACAAGGTGAACTACCACCAGCTCTCTGTGATGCAATCA
>NW_010401834.1:0-618 GCF_000710305.1 Buceros rhinoceros silvestris
AGCTATGTCCTTGAAATCTTAAGGACAGCATTGTATTGCATGTTTATCCTTCAGTCTCTTGTCACTGACATTCTCTGGTGGTGGGAAAAGAGGCCCTTTGAGGTACTGCTGATGTTTGCTGTACTGTTGATCAATGTTTAATAGCTTTCTGTCCTGGAGCAGCTCAGTTTCCTCTACTGAGAACCTTTGAACCCTAAATAAGTATCATCCATACACTGACAATTAAGGCTTAAGACTTAGTCCTGTCACATGTGCTTGAAGTGAATTTTTAAACTAGTTCTCCCGACTTCAATCATTGCTGTTTTTTTTTAAGCAGGAACTTAATTGTTGTTGTGTTTTCTTATTCATAGAGTCAATCTTTCAAATACAGCTGAAGTTGCTTTATCTCACCTTTAACATTTGGGTCTGTGCTGGTGAATCAGCATTTCACTTCTTGCACCAGTACTTAAGTTGTACATAGGGAGTGGTTTTTTTCAAGCATTTAATTGCAGAGGTAAATACCCAGCTCTGCTGCGGGGCTCTTGATCCACAGCTCTGATTGATAAGAAAACAAATTTAACATTTGGATCTGTGCTGGTGAATCAGCATTTCACTTCTTGCACCAGTACTTAAGTTGTA
>NW_010401835.1:0-10978 GCF_000710305.1 Buceros rhinoceros silvestris
ACTTCAAGGGCATCTGTCTTATTAAACATTCCTGCCTCTATCGCTCATATGTGTTATTATGTTCCTTAGCCCGAAAAGCCTAACGAGCTCACTAAAGCTCTTATCAGCACCTTTAATGAGCATCAAAAGTTTTGTGTGTGTGTTCTGGCAGGATTCCCAGCTAAAACACACCAGTCCATCGCATCCTTTCGGTGGGGGGCACAGCCCCCCTTCCAACCGCGACATTGACTTTGTTCGCTGCAGTAAATTTTCAGCATATCTGAAAATTAAGTTTTATATAGCCAATGTGTCTGTGAAAAAAAATATATAGCAGTCTGAAGATCATGTAGACAGGTAGCAGTGACAAGAAGGAGCAAAGCCAGGGACTTATGCCCTGTGGAGTATCTCAAATAGATCAGCGTGTGAAGAGTGTCTTCTATAAGTAGCTCTCTCAATACCTGGCTCATGAACTCACTGTCTTCTGAAAAATCCATTCCCTGATAGACTTTTTCTATTTTCAGATAAACCCACAAATATTTATTTAACCAGGAGTTATTAAATCACTGAGTCTGATCCACCGGTGAACAGGGGATGAAAATTTTATCTGGTTAATCCTCAGCTGAATCTAACAGAAAACACAATACCATATTTGCTGGCAAAGCACAGAGGTACCTTTTATCTTCTTGATTCTGTTGATCTGTTTTAGAAGGTGAAAATGAAAAGCAAGAATACGCACTGCTCTACAAAATACAGGTAAGGCATGATGAAATGGTACGATCTTATTCCTACTTTATATAAATTCAGCCTGTTTTAAAAATAAGCACGTTTATTGATTAAACAAGTGCTAAACTTAGAGATTTTCAGAAAGGTCTCTGATAATTTTAAAATCCTTGTAAATTCAGCTCCTGGAGGTTTTTTCTGAAATCTTACCTCTTTTAAAGGTGGCTTGTGAAGTTGTCATTGCCATTTACTTCATGCTTAGGTGAGGCTGTTGGCTGAAAATGTTTCTGTAAATGAGTGCACCTCATGTTATTTTCACAGCACTGAGTGCAGAGCTTTCTTTAGCACAGCTACAAGACAGCATTAATCTGCAAAATACATTGTACTGTGTCAATTTCTGTCCATAGTGTTTAATCAGATTGGAAGTATACTGAAAGAATACATCAGATACCATCCAGTGACAAGTGGAAATGGCGAGGCATGATGAGACAAGATACCTTTAGTGGTTTCTGAACATCTTCCTGCAAAAGTCATCTGTGAGCTTATACTTTTCCAAACGGCAGTTCAGATTGGCTCTATCTAGACATACTGGAAAAGTCCATACTTCAGTCCAGCATGTGCTGTCTCCTCTTTGCAACGCTTTTGACCCTTACTGATGCTGGTTACCCTCTCTTCCTGGCGGGAGGCCCTGCGAGGCTTCCCTCGTTCATCTGCTGCTGCTCATTTATCCCACATGCATCCTGAAAATCAAAACTTTTACCTGTAATACCCTAGACAGTACAATCCAGCAGTAAATTGAACATCCTTTTTGCTTGTGGAAAGTATAATTATCTTGCAGCAACATCCCTTAAAATGAACTAAGCCAAATAACTATAGTTAACTACAGGCCAAAAGCAGGTGTTGCATTATTCACTACTTGGTTTCTCGTTGTATACAGTCTGTGTAAATGTATTTTTCCAGTTGCTGAATTGCACTGTGAAACCTAATCTTGGACATCTGTCATAACTGAAGGTTCATTTGGATCTTTCTGTCAAGTACGAGTCTCAGATAATCTGTGTTCTGCCTGTACAATTTCCTATCATACATCAAGAGGAAGTTATATGCTATGCTTTTCTGTCATGTTCAAAAGCTGTATGAAATGACTCAAAACTCCTAAGCCAAAGCACACTAATGCGGCTAGTTACCAAACAAATGAGTGCAATTCTTACTAGTGCTTACTCAGATGTCTCCTGCACCTTGGGAAAGGGGAGGAATTGGTAAGGCATTTTGAAACTACTAGACCAGACTGAATAAATTACCTGCCAACCGGTGACAGTGTAAGAGTGAGAGCAAGACATGGGTAGGACTAGCATGACTTGATCATGAGCTGCATCAGCCCTTCTGAGGCTGTTTCCTCCCACTCTGTCAGCTGCATACATAGATGTGGTTTAATATACCCGGGTCTCATACTGGATATGCCAGGTCTGATTCTCCTGCAGTATACAGCTTCCACAGGATGATTTCTGGTATTTCAATGAAACTGTGGTGACAAAAATATTAGCTTAAACTACTGTGTTGGCCTAGTGTGTTCAAATTGGGATTTGATCAGTAGCAAGGTTTTTATCATAGCTTATGAACGTAATTGCTGTTTTCATCATCATGGCTTGGCTTCGCGAACAAAGATCTGGGAAGGGCTTTTCCCACGCTCGCTGCAAGCGATGAGTGCACCCTTCGGGACTGCGCAGTGGATTTTTTAGGTGAGGTGCAGCGTGCGCGGAACCAGCCCCAGCCTTTACACCTGAGGTTCATCTGCCAGGGCCTGGTGAGCTTGGACGGTGACAGCGAAGTCCTCGGGTTGTAGGTTTGGTTAGAGTGTCCTTCTCTGAGATGGAGCCTTACAAGGCTAAACGAGCTCCATCTGCCCGGGTTTGGAGTCAGAGTTGTCCTTCTCCCAGGATGGCTGCCCGAAGGCTGGTGAGCCCATCCTGCCCGTGGACACCCTTTGTCTGACCCTTCAGCTGAGACCTGTCTGGCTTGGGAGACCCCACCGGAGGCACATGCCACCACCAGCACAGCTCTCAACCTCACAAGGGCACGCAAGCTCTTTTCCTATGACAAGGCGGTGCCCATGAAAGAGTCTCTGCTCTACCTCCAGGCATCACAGACCCGGGCACGGGGTGGCCGGGGCCTGCCAAGAACAGGAGTCTTGAAGGTCAATTGCTGTTTTAAGAAGCTGAGATTTTTCAATGAAAAATTTTAATCTAGGAGTAGTCTGTTAAACATGGAAACTACAGTTCAGAGCATATAAATATTATTCTTATTAAAAAGACAGTATGACCTTTGTTTTCCAGTTACCTTATGAAAAACTGATCATAAAATCAGAGTTTTTTTATTTTATCTTAAAATAAGATTAAAAATTCAAGAGGTCAGACTTCAACCTTGTAATCTTTGAAACACTCCTCAGGACTCACACTAAAATTCCTGACTGTTTTTGTTTGATGAACTATTTCCTATAATACAAGTCTTTCTTAAAAAGTAGTTAAATGATTAAAGATTACATCATTTTCCCATAATGTATCTCCTGCAACTCCTGTGGTAACAGGAGATGCAGAAAATCAGCAATTTATAAAAAGGCATTGCATTATTTTAGCTACCCAACTATCAGCATTACACATATGACCTCTTGCATAATAGGCATGATGAACTAAATAAATATTTTTAAAGAGCTGACAGCAGTTCATTGAAAACAGTCTGGGAACACTATTTGCTTTACTGAAAAGAACTGATGAAAATCTGATCATTTCTGACTTCACCACCAGTTTCCCTCTCCACACTGTGCCCTGGTTGTCTTTCAAGTGGATGAAGCATGCAAGTCAGTCAGCTCCTTGGATCCATAAAAGTGAGGAGGGCTTTAAACTCAGCTCAGCTGTACAAGCAAACCTGCTGTCTGGCACCAATTCCAGTTGGTGTAGGTAGGAAATCTGAAACAACTGCAGCCCTTGTGGTAGAGTATTCATGCAGATGGGGCAGTCAAATGCCCAAATTCCTTGTTTAAACTCAAAGCATTTTGATAGTGTGAACAAGCAATTTTTCACTTTTGAAAAAGGGATCCCTGAAAACATGTTCATCTTCACGCTGTAATCTAATAATGGTAAATGATTTTATACATAACTTCTGCTAATTTAGCTGAAGAATTTTCCTCTGCGTTGTTGCCCATTTGTCATCCCTGCTTCCTGGTGTTTGGGGAGATGTCTTGACCTTGGTATTGTGTTCTATCTCCTTAATCTATGGAAAACCCTTTGTAAACTTCAGTAGAAAAGGTTATGACAGCCTTAAGAACTTAAGTCTTCATTTCGATCACAGAATAGTAAGCTGCTCTTGCTTGTCCTGTCCTCTGGACTAGTGCTGAAGCGCCTACAAATTTTTGCAGACCATTTTACAAATCCAGGTGCCTTTTTGGCTAAACTTTTGTATGATCAGAATAAACTCAAGTGTTAAAATACGTTCTAAGCCCTCTCTTTGAAATAACTGACAAGAAGCTTAAGTAACCAAAACAAGTGTGTGCCTCAGCAGCAGATGTGTATGCTTGCGATGTTACATAGCTGAAATCTTGTTTAATGTGTTTATCTTAAAAGTGGGCCCATCAAAGTGTTGATACCAGTTTTAAATGATTAAATGTTGTGTATCAGAGTTTAGTCTTACACTGCATCACTGTCAAAAGTTACAAGAGAAAAATTATCTCTGCCTTTTATTTCTGCTTGGAGCTACCCTGAGCTGCAAATACAACAGAGCCTAAACTGGTAAGAAAAAACTAAATTTGTTGTCATAACCCAAGAGTCTGCTGCATCAGAGGGTGAAAGAGAATGCATTACCTTTTTCTTCACTACAGAAGGCAGGAACAAATAGACAGATATTCCTTGAAAATATGGCAACAGCCATTTGTAATGTTTTATTTTTTGTTGTTACGCCAAAGCCAGTATTAACTATCTAGTAACAATAAATAAATCTATGTAGAAACAGGGTACTGTTTCTTCTCTCAGGGAGAAATTAGAGCTTCTCTCACAGGCATGACTGAAATGCTTTCATTGCCCACAGTTCAGTGCAGAATTAGTATCTCTAAATTTTGACTGATTAAGCAAGAGAACATGAAGAAAAGAAAGTGGACTGTCTCAACTCATCTCTATTCTTCCATCTCTCCGATGAGATCCTACTGACCTAGTCTAGCTTAAGAAGTGAGCCATAACTGGAATCCCTTTGCTCCAGTGTTGTTATTTCTAGGTATTTTCCAAATGGGAAAAGAAAGATGACCGTTTTCAATCCATGTGGGATACCTCTCTTCAGCCACATCCTGACAGGAGCAGACATGCTCAGAGAGAGATGTCTTGAGCCGTTAAACTGTTTTTTGAACTTACATTGAAAAATATACTTGGAGGAGATTACAGACCTGTTATAGTGCAGGTGTGCCTGAACCCAAAGAAACAATCCTCTCATTATAGACTTCTTTCTTTGACTCAAAAGTAGAGCTATATGATGTAAATTCTGTGTAGTGGGGAATTTCATTTGGTGAAAATCACCTGGGTGATTTTCATGACCAAGGAGTAGAATCATCTCATGTCTGTGGCAGATGGAGATGTTAATGTTGCAGTCATATATGTAAGTCAGGTTCAGCAAGCAACAACAGGTGTACACAAGGGCCTGTGCATGATACATGCACATCTGTGATAGAAATAGTGTAACTGTACTACCTGTCAGAGGTTTAGCAATTTTCTTTTTGTTTCATCATTTAAAAAGAAAGAACCACCCCCCCCAAAAAAAAACCCAAATACTTTTTTTCTGTTTTTAATCATGTGGGGAAAACAAACATACAAAGAAACAAACAGCAAACTGCAGACCAGAATAGCTATTCCAACAACAAAAAAGATTTTCACTTCTCTAAGTTTTCTGCTACAAATTTTGAGAAAAGTTACTGCTGACTAACCCCTGGAGGACATCTCTACCACTACCTTAGAAGGCTAATCCCAGCGTGAACAGAATCACAGAATAGTTGAGGTTGGAAGGGATCTCTTAAGACTATCTAGACCATCCTGCCCTGCTCAGCTTGTGAAGGTATATAGCAGATTGTGTAGGTTGGTGGTTCAGTCAGGTTTTGAGGAACTCCGAGGATGGAGGCTTTGCAACTTCACTGGGCAGCCTGGTCCAGTGCATAACCGCAAGAAGGTGTTTACTGGTGTATAGGTGGAATTTTCTGAAATTCAATTTGTGCCCATTTACTGGGTATCACTGAGAAGAGTCTGGCTCTGTCTTCTTTACACCTTTCTGTCAGATGTTTATACACATAAATAAAGTTCCTCTCAGCTATCTCTCTCCCAGGCTCAACAGTCACAGCTCTCTCAGACTCTCCTTGTATGAGAGATGCTCAGATACCTTAATCACCTTCATGGCCTTCTCTGGACTTGCTTTGTTATTTCCACGTCTCTTGTACTGGGGAGCCCAGAACCGGACCCAGCACCCAGATGTCTCTCACCAGTGCTGAGCAGAGGGGAAGGATCACCTCCCTCCCCCTGCTAGCACCTTCCAAATGAGCACAGGAGGCTGTTGGCCTTCTTTGCTGCAAGGGCATATTGCTGATTCATGGCCAGATGTTGACCACAAGGATCCCCCAGGACCTTCTCTGCAGAGCTAGAGAAGCCAGTTTTCCAGCCAGTTACCACCTAGCATGTGTTGGTGCATAGGCTAATTCCTCTACAGGTGCAGGGTGTGACATTTCCTCATGTCAAACTTCATGAGATTTCAGTCACCCCATTTCTCTAGCCTGTCCAGGTCCCTCTGTATGGAGAAACCACACCTGCCAGCTTTGTGTCATCTGCAAACTTGCTGAAGATACCACATGTCCCATTATTCAGGACATTAATGATGGTATTAAATAGTGTTTTCCCCAGTGTTCACCCCTGAGACACATTGCTGGTGACTGGCCTGCAGCTGGACTTTGCACCAACTCTTTCAAGCTTGGCAGTGCAGCTAGTTTTCATTACACCCCACTGTCCTGACCTGAGCTTCGATAGCTTGTCTACATGGCTGTTAGAGGAGTTTGTGTCAAAAGCATTACTAAAGTCAGCCGTGTAAACAAGGTGTACTGATCTTCCTCGTCCACGGAACCAGTCACATTGTAGAAGGCTACCTGCTTGGTTAAGCATGGCTTCACCTTCAGAATGTTGGTCCTTACTGCTTTACAGAGGAACATCTTCAAACCTTTGGACAACCCCTACCTTGAAGTTAGTTATTATTTGTGAGAGTGGACTGGCAACCAAGTCTCTTGAGTACAGAAAAAAGAAAATTTAAAATTATTTTCTCCAGGACACGTGAAAGGTCAGTGGCAGAAAAGGAACCAAAATTGAGGTTTCAGTATCATCTTTACTGCTTCCTAAAACCAAGACATGAATGAGAGTCACTATACTGAAGAAAAACAAAAAACCCGACAAGCCCTGGAAACATTGATCTTAATGGTTTTTTTTGCCTTAAAAATAGGTACAGAGGTTTGTTATTCCTCTCTTTTTTTTCATTGCCTCAAACAAAGTTATCATCCTTGCAAGCGTCTCTTTGCTTTTTACATATCACGAAGCATTATCGTGAGGTACCTACTTGGTATCAGGCCACTGAATGCTTGAAAGATTATAATTTTGAGCCTTTGCCAATCTATGGGATCCCTTCTGTGCATCTGCCACCACTTGGGTTCTATCTCCCAGCAGGCTACTGCAGTTGCCTATGGCAAAGGCAGAGAGCCTGCGCAGCACCAGTCTCACACACAGCATGGTAGCAATAGCTGTGATAGTTGTGTGTCTCTTGTGGGCTGTACACAATCTGATTGCTGCATTCTCATTGCTACAGCAATAAGAGATTTGAGGTGGTGGTGAGGGGAAGAAGAGGCATGCCTGTGGAGAGAAGCTGCAGCATTCTACAGGAGTGTGCTTCTCTCTAACTAGGAGACGTGTCCTATGGCCTTGTTTGTTCATAGCTTTTTGGTTTTTTTCTAAAATTTTTGTTAAAAAAATTGCTACATTCTTCATAGGGAGAGAATCGAGAAGACAAGATCATTATCTATCACATCACATTTGGTTCCCCATTAGAATCAGCAGCCTCAAGTCTTGCACAACGACAGGAGAGGGAACAAAACATTAGCATTATCCTTCAAAATAGGCCAGAAAGGCAGTTGAAAGAAAAATATTTGTATATGTTCAGGCTCACTAATAAGGCATTGTTGTATCATTCATATATTCAGATTTTGAAGTAGTGGACGACTTCAGGAAATAATGGAAGTAGGTAAATGCTGTGAATTCATGCATGTAATGGAAACTCACTGTGACATGTGTAGGAGTTATTTGGGGTCAGCTGAGCAGAATTCAATATACATGGTCTGCCACAACAGAGCTGAGAAGAGACGATTAGCTTGGAGCTTCTCTATACAGAACCTGGGGGTAAGTGAAAGGTCTACAAATTATCAACATAACGTGTGTGTGCTTTCGGAGGCAGTACTGTGGGAAAACAGAGTCCTGGAACATAATGCCAAAAAAACAAGGATAAAAATTGGTAGCGTCAGATGTTTGGGATGTTGCCAACTAAGAAAGGAAACAGAAATATTAACAGAAGAAAGAAAAATTTTCATAGAAAAATTTTCACCATTACTGTGGGCTGTTGAATATTTGAGTATAGCATATATTTTGCTCCCTGCATTTTGTCTAGAAAATAAAAGGTAGATTGATTGTGACTTCTCTGCAGCTGCAGAGTAATACTCTGCATTTGCTCTTCAGCAATGCTGACTATTCAAAGCAGTGGTTTTTTTCCATGGTAGTTTTTCAGCACAGTGCACTGACCGCTGAAAGAACACATGCTGCAGCTGCCGACATAACAGGTAGCCAGAAGTTCTGCTTCATCACTGGGAAGTGCTTGGAGTTCTAACTAGACTAGCAGACTTTGTCACTCTCAATGTGCATTAAGTTTTAATTCTAGGGAGCCGGCAGGAAGCACCAGCAAATACTGTGACTTGAGGCATAGCTGGCTTGGAACTGGTTCAGACATTGTGGACTCCCTGCTCTCTGATGGGAAAATGGGGTATATATGCCACTGTTTTCTGTTGTTGCAGTTGAGAGTGTAAAAGTAATTGTTCTCACCTGTGGAAAACCACACTGAATAGCACTGCCAGACAGTGTCCTTCCTTCCCGTAGTGTCAGAGTAGTTTATTCAATGCAGTTCATTGCACTGATGTCTGTGCAAGCTGGAAGTTGGCTTATCTGATATTTCTGATCCTCAGAGGCAGTCTTTCCCTCTCTTCCATCATACACACAAGAGAGTGTCTCCTATAAAGCGTACTACAAAGCCATGGAAAACTAGCAGTGACATGCAGGCTGCGTTGGCTGTCATTTGTTATTGCTGCAACTATCTGACATCGTTAAAGAAGTGGGGGCAGAGACCAGTAGGCCAGGACACTGCAATAAGACCTTCTCTCCAGGGTACCTGAGGTGGGGAACCAATCCCCACTACCTTCACTGCGCACAAGCTCTGCAGTGCCTCAAAATCAGCTGCAATGCTAAAACTGAGCATGGAGTCCTGAACTCCTAGTATGGTTTGTTTCTGTGATCAGTGGAGCACAGACTCAACCAATAACAGGAGGTGCCAGCTGGAAATGGAATTTGCCAGAGGCTTTCTCAAATTCAAGAGAAGTAGTCCCAAGAGGTGAGCAGAGTCGTAATCAGGCGCCAATAGTAACCTCTACTGTAGGGCTCTGTATCTCACCTTAGAGAGCATTGGGTGCATAATGTGCTTGCAGTCATCTTCAGACATACACTCATACGTACATACAATTAAAGGTAAAAAATTCTGACCTGGCAGAATCACTGCAACTTTTAAAAAAACCACACTATATCAAAAGATGTAAGTAAGCCATCTGCTTTCAGCCCCGTTAGTCCCACAAACTTTTCTTTAATAAGTTGAAATACACAGTAATGCTCCCTTCTTAGCAGCCAGAACAATCTTTTTCACACCCATAGATCATAGTATTTTGTACCGGTGTGTATAATCACATGCCTGCAAAGAAATTCCATGATACAGAAGAATTCTCTTGTTTTGACTGTTGGGGTCTAAGACCTGAAGTATTTTTTTTAAGCAAGTTGGTCATAAGGAAAGGAATAGGTCTGTGCTGCATTCTTCTGCTCTGAATTGTCAGTGCGCTCAGCACAGAAGTACAGCGTGTTTGCAGTGTCTGTATCTTGTTGGTGTATATGTGTATAGGAACTGATTTCTTCCTCATTAATTTAAACAGAGTAATTTCATACCTGTAAAGGCACGTGGAAAACTGGTTGCCTGGTTTGAGTGGTGGTGAGAAGGGAGATAAAGGTGTACTAGCACCTGGGAAGCTCTAGGAGAATAAGTCTGTGACACGAGCATACCCGATGACTGATGCACATACAGTGGGAAACTCCAGGGTGTCCCAGGGCATGGGGGCAATTTGAATCTCATTTCTACATGGATTTTTAAGACTCTTGTACCTATTTATTACATGGGTACAGTCAGTTCTTGCAAACACTGGGGATGGCTGACTATTACGCCTACTTCTTATCTTCCTGCGGGCAGTGCAGTTCAAACCAAAGGTTTTGCATGTGCTCTCACTCAGGTACTCTGTGCATGCAGTTTAACCTAACCCACTAAAATTGGTGCTCATATAAACATCTGTGCTCATATGGGCATCCTTGTTACTCTTGAACTGAAAAATAGTCCCACCAAAAAAGAGAAGGGATAGTAATGACCTGTAACAGTACTGTTAGGATCACTAGTGACCTTCCCACAGGGATATAGGGAAAAATGCTGAACACAATTTTATATATTACATATAAATATATATAACCATATCATCATCATGGCTTGGCTTTGCGAACGAAGATCTGGGAAGGGCTTTTCCCACGCTCACTGCAAGCAATGAGTGCACCCTTCAGGTCTGCGCGGTGGATTTTTTAGGTGAGGCGCAGCGTGCGCAGAACTGGCTCCACCCTTTACACCTGAGGTTCATCTGCCAGGGCCTAGCGAGCTTGGACGGTGACAGCGAAGTCCTTGGGTCGTAGTTTTGGTTAGAGTGTCCTTCTCTGAGATGGAGCCTTACAAGGCTAAACGAGCTCCATCTGCCCGGGTTTGGAGTCAGAGTTGTCCTTCTCCCAGGATGGCTGCCCGAAGGCTGGTGAGCCCATCCTGCCCGTGGACACCCTTTGTCTGACCCTTCAGTTGAGACCTGTCTGGCTTGGGAGACCCCACCGGA
>NW_010401835.1:11025-12005 GCF_000710305.1 Buceros rhinoceros silvestris
CTCCCCACCCCACAAGGGCACGCAATGTCTTTCCCCATGGCAAGGGGGTGCCCATGAAAGAGTCACTGCTCTACCTCTGGACTGACTGCCTGCTACCCCTGGTGCTTGTAACACCAAATAATCTTGTTTCCTGATCATCTGACTGCCAAAATTGGTGGACAGTGGCTTTTGCCTGCTGAGTGTAATGATGATGATGATGACTCCAGAGTCTGGAGAGTTTGCTGTTCCTTCTGAGCCCTGCTGAATATATAAGAATTTACCTAAGGTCTGCATTTTTTGGTAGTTGTTCTTTGTCCTTGTATGAATAGGTAGAGAAAGAAGAGATGGAGAAATAACCAGCCTTGATTCAAGAAATTAAATTCTTGAGAAATATATGCTTATGGATGTGCTTATATAGACTGTACCCTCCAGGACTTCCGTTCTTGGCAGGCCCCGGCCGCCCCGTGCCCGGGTCTGTGATGACCATATATATATGGTCTATATAACCATATATTGATATGGGTATAAAGGCAACAAATGTTTATCTTTTATATTGTTTGACAGCTGAAAATAAATAGCAGAGGTATTGCATGACAAGGAAGATGAAAGATGCTTGCAACATCCAGCTGTGTGTCTCCTAAACTTTTTTGCCATCTTTCATTCTTCCTTCCTCAGGAGTGATTTTATGCTTAGCAAGCATAGTGTGGGCATATGCCAGTATACACATTATATTCCTTACCGAGATTTCCCAGATAGCTGGATCTTGAACCTAGTGAGATGGCTCTGAGTTTTTATCCTGAGACAAGCAATTCATTTCCCCCAGATTGTGAAAGGGAAGTGGCTGTCTTCTGTGCCACCTTAAATCCTCATCAGCTTCCCAAGTGGAAAAGGGAATATATGTGTGTTTCCAAGCTGTTAAATAACTATAGCCATTGCATCTACTGGCTTTACTGATTTTTTAACATAAATAAAAATAATAATTAAAAAAAAAAAGGAGTTCG
>NW_010401835.1:12078-46513 GCF_000710305.1 Buceros rhinoceros silvestris
GAAAGAGTGGAACTTATGGTGTGTGGAAATAAGACAGTACAGAAACCAAAAGTAAGATGGAAGCTGCCTCATTCTGTGCTCTTCTGAAACCCAGCTGTAGATAACTTCTGAAGAATCTGCCTGTCAGGTACACATGGCCTCCCTGTTGTCAAGCAATAAGAAAATCTCAGAGTGCTTACAAAATGCAAATATTCATGTTGATGCTGTATGGTTTTTTCTCTTCTTCACCAAGTGGTTCAGTGTGAGATCCTTGTTACAGGGTGTGATGATGCTTTCAGCTGCCCTGGAAGCTCATCTGGATTTCAGAGACCAGCGTGCCTGGACTGAGGGCAGATTACGGTCTAATACAGACACCCTCTGTTGGGCCATCTCTCACACTGTTTGCACCCATATTGATGCCCTCCTTCTTGATCACTGTTTTACAATGTCACCATGACAACTACAGTAGCTACACATTTGGTAAAAAATTATTTCTGTTAAAGTGTTTTCAGTTGAGTTAGTGCTGAAGCAGGAAAATGCAGGACAGTCAACATCGTACGGGCAAACTAGTGTCTGCAGACTGCAGCAAGTCCAGTACTGTGTATGGGAGAGATTCATAACTGATCGAAGACTCTTTTTTCTGTGAATTTGCTGTTCCTTCCTGGACATCTAGCTGTGACTTTGAAATGCAGCTGTTCTCCAGGAGTGTACGTGGGAAACATCTAGTTTTAGAATGCCTGTGAACAGCATCCAAAGTTTCAAGCAAAAAATTAAGATCTGCGTAATGTGTTTTGCAATATGTTTCATAATTGGCCAAATCCTGTCCAGTAAGCCTCCCTGGATTGATAAATCTTCTCTTTTATTCTTATTTTTGCTTTTTAAACTCTCCAGGATGTAAGGGTAGAGGGGCCAAGTCGTTGCTTATCTGATTTTTTTTTTCTGGTATTTTTCTACTGAGAATTCTACCACTTGTCCGTGTTAGGTTTTACCTCTAGAAAGTATGGACATAAACTGCATTCATTTTTCTCCTCCCTGTAACAGCCAGTTTGAAATCCATTGGGCAATGTAGGGAACAAGACAGAACTCATTGATTTTGCACTTCAGCAAAAGTGCCATTTTACTTTTGACGTTTATGTCTCTCAGGTGTTGGACTTGCAGTTTCACATAACAATAACTGGCTGACTGCATGATGATTATTAGTACCACAAAACTTCTGACAGAGTACCTTGGGCTGTGGGAGAGGCACACCAAACCTGTGTATTATTGTGGTGTGCTTTCTTTAGTGTGTTGCCACTCTCAGGATGCATATCCAGAACAGTTCAGGGCAGGATGTTGGCTGCTGGTTTAGGTCTGAGGAAGGCTGTGGTCCCAGCACCAGTTTTGCTATGGACTCAGTGTGACCAATTTTGTGCAAGCGGTTGACTCTCTGCTTAGTGTGGTGTTTTTCCTCCTGGTGAAGGATTGGAGACTGGCTGGGAGACTGTGAAGGATGGATCTTTTATAGTTTGTCAGCTTTTACCATCCATGTGATAATGTAGCTCAGGAAACAGAAGTGAACTGTAAAATATGACAGTATGCTTACAAATACTTGCTGATGGTAACAGTAAAGAAATTTTCTTCATAATAATGAGAGAAGTCATAGTTTACCAGAGATGGTCTGTGATAGCTGTTGTCTATATCAGACTTTTTATATCAAGAGGATATACAGAAAGATTATTACTTGTTTATTTGAAAAGGCTTTCTGTAAAGATGTGTAAGAGCTTGACAATGATGTATGTGTTTTCTAATGCAGTGTTCTGTTCTTTGCTCTCTCTGATAAAAACACTGAACAATACAAATATATTTGGTAACTGCTGTCCATGCATAACAACCATACCATTTTTTTCAGATGATACTGTTCAAAAACACTAGATGCTGAACTAAATTCTGCTTATGCGATTTTTAGCCTGCTGACATATAATTTGCTGCACAGGTCATTAGAAATGCTGAAATTTGAGAACTATTTGACCAAGATCTGTTTGTGTGTGATTTTGCACAATCACTTCATTGCATGAAGCATTTTATACTGTTGTTGGGGGGACGGAATCACAATTAGTTTGGCAAACTCTCTCTGTGGATTATGGGTATATTCAGTTACACGTTTTAACATGATAGTTTATAGTTGGTTTACTATACTGAGGAACCACTTCCCTAGAGCTGCTTGTTAAGGCGGCATCCCTCTGAGGTTTTTGAGACTTAAAGGAAAAAAGCTGAACAAGAAATCTGCAGCCTAGTCTCACTGGATTAATCTAAGCCATCTTGCATCACCAGCATGGTGATAAAACCGAGTCTTTCACAGCCTGGGATGCCAGCAGGACATCCTGTTTCAGTTTAGAAGTCACCCTCATGGCCCCCCACCTCCTCACTAATAAAACAAAGGAACCCAAGGAATAATCTCTGGCCGAAGAGGCTGCTCAGGCACTGATTGTCACCCTGGCATCCAGCCAAGCCCAGCATGCCACAGAAATGGGTCTAGGAGGGGAGCTACTAGAAAGCAGTCAAAGAGCACCAAAAAGGGAAGTTGTTAAGCTAACAACAACAACAAAACTCTCGTTTGTTCTGTTTTCCTTACTTCTTATTCCCCCCAACCTTTTTTTTTTTCTTTCACTTTTATAAAAGAATGAATTCAATACAAAACTTTCCTCCAGGCTGTAACAGAAGTCCAGATCTGCTTATTTCTATCGACCCAGTGCTGCTGCTCTTGCTCTTTTGTTTTGGTTGCATTTTTTTAATGACACATGTCTTGACTTCCTTATTTAAAAAATAATAATGAATAATGACTAGACTGTGAGTTTCTTGGATAATGAAAAGAGAGGTTTTGTAAGCAGTATGAGTCTTGTAAATGCCTTTGTTATGATACCTGTACAGTTGCAGAATGGTTTATTTGTTCTCGTTTGGAATATAATGAGGAAAGAAGAGCTGAATTCCTTTTGGTTGAACGGATGTCAATACACAGAAGAGAGTGAAGGTAGGTTGATTTATCATAGTTGAAAATCTGTTCTTTAATTATTATTATTAATTCAGAAGAGTGTAAACACTTTGGAGAAAGTACTGTTGAGCTATAAATAAGTAGAGTGTGTGTAGATTGGAAAATTGGAAGAGGGGCTATTAAGATTTTGCATTGTAAAATTAAGAAAGGGTTAGAAGATGTTAAAACCTGCACTCTGTGGAGCTCTGGCTTTTCAGATAGTAAAGAAAAAAATTGATCAAAAAATCAGTGGTTCGTGTGATGTGTGACTCAAAAAAAAAAAAAAAAGGTAAAATAACACCCACTCTGCTAAGCAAAATAAGTTCCTTTCATATAGATTGTAACAATAACCAGACTACATGATAGTAATGGTTCAACAGTGGAGGCCTAATAAGCAAAATTAATGAAGCAGGTAATGAATGTTTTGGCAGATGATGGAGAGAGATATTAGATAATATTTACTTTTCATTTTCCTAAATACTATTTATTTTTAAGTAGCACCAGGATGTTTCCTCTGTAGCCATTTGTAGGGCAGATTTGCATTGTCTCTGATACAACACAACGCTTCAGGTGGCCGTTCACTTGTCAGCACTTGACATTGCAGAGGAAAGATGCAACGTAAGACATTTCCTAACGTATGGCCTAAAAGGAAAAGCTTTTAGGGAGGGGAAGAAACTGCGGTTGTGACTGATCAAAAGTAGTATAGTGGATCTAAAAACACCCTCTGAGAAGAGTACTTCCTGCATGAAGGGAAGATTGTAGCTACCAATTGTAGGTGTGTACCTGAAGTGCCTCCTATGATCATAGTTTTTTGTGACTTGTGCTTCACTGTAGATGAGATTTTATACAGGAAGTGCAACTTTCCGATGTAGATCTGAACTTGCTTTTGCAGAGAATCCTTGATTTTAATGTATTTGCTTACTGGGTCTGAAAAACTTTACCTTAAGCTAAGGGACAATGCTAGGTTAAGCCATTTGAAAGACAAAAGCCTGTTTGACTGTAGTCCCCTTTTATTGATTCATTATCTTTGCATGTTGGTTATTGGGAACGGCTCAGAGAGTGCATCGCCGTATCTGACTTGGCCACGCTGACCCTCATGTAACAGGATAATCATTTTGAGGAACTTGGGGGGACATCCTAATCGTTCCAAGATCTGCCTCACGCCTTTTCTGCTCACAGTGTCAAAGGCTTTGGTGAGGTCAGCGAAAGTTACATAGAGACCCTTGTCCTGTTCCCTGCACTTCTCCTGCAGTTGTCTGAGAACAAATCCCATGTCTGTGGTTCCCTACACTTCTCTTGCAGTTGTCTGAGAACAAATACCATGTCTGTGGTACTTCTGTTGGCTCTGAAACCACACTGACTTTCAGGTAGAAGTTCTTCTGCGATGGCGGGTACTAATCTGTTCAAGAGTATTCTTGCGAGGATTTTTCCAGCAATGGAGAGCGGAGTTATGCCTCGGTAGTTTGAGCAGTCTGACTTTACTCCTTTTTTCTTGTACAGGGTGATGACGATTGCATCACAGAGACCTGGTGGTAGTTCTCCTTGTTCCCAGCAGTGCACAACTAACTCATGAAATTTAGCATGGAGTGTTTGGCCTCCATGTTTCCAGATTTCAGGTGGGATTCTGTCGACCCCAGCTGCCTTGCCGGTTTTCCTCTGCTGTATGGCTTTAATGGTCTCTCCCATACTAGGGGCTATATCCAATTCATTTTTCACTGTTTGTTGTGGAATGAGCTGGATTCCTGAGTCTTGGACTACATTGGCCTTCTCAGCAGTCAGCACGCTTGCAGTAAGCGTGGGTAAAGCCCTTCCCAAATCTTCGTCCACAAAGCTGAGTCATGATGATCTTTGCATGTACAGAGAAATTTCTCAAATCTGCTTAAGATCAGCCCTTTAGGCTTCTTGCTCCCTTAATCTCAACTCACAGCCCTTCACATTTATCCATCTGGTGATGCGCTATACACCTGTGGCTTTTTGGCTGCAAGTGGGATCACTGTCTGAGTGACTGTAGCTGTGGCTTTAAAGAGCTCCTCTCATTGCCTGCACTGTGAAATTTCAAGCTGATCTCCTGCTGCTTGTAGCCATTTTGTGAATTTTCATTTCTTTCTGAATGTTGTAACATGCTTAGTCATCAAAATAAGGGAGAATTAAGGCCATTACCATTTCAAAAGAATATGTGCAAGTCTTGTGGACATCAGTTCATGTGAGGAAGCAGTGATGTGGTACCTCTTGCAGATAGATGTTTTTACAGAACATGTTTTCCAAAATGTTACAGTCCTACCCAACCTATTGACTTGAGCTGTAGCTGGAGAGCAGTGCTGCTGGAAATCTCATCCACATCTGGCTTTTAAGAAGGCATCTAAATCTGCCAGAAGAGATACGAGCACAGGACTTGCAACTGGGTACCCAAAAAACCACCTTCAGGTTAAGTTTTGTAGTTGAGTGCAGCATTCCTTAATACATATACTTCCAAAAGGATTTGCAGACCTAGGTTTCAGATCCTTGTAAATAAAGGATCTGGTTATAAAATTGGTGCATTTATAGGCACCATCTAGTAATACATACTACCAGGAATGGTGTACCCTCACACACAGCTGGCATTTAGCCTTGTCTCTCAAGTGGAATCCTTTTGTGTCTTCACCAGTTTTGTTTGGCAGAAATCTCAGCCAGACTCTGTTCAGCTATTGCACAAAGAAAGCGATTCTGTCTGGAGAAAGCTGGGTTTGGTGGGCAAGGGTTAATCTGTGGTCCTGGGAGGTGGAAGTTACAACACTCAGAATCTGTAAATGATGGCATTGCAGCACGCATCATTGTGCTCACATATTATTTGATATTACAGAGCCTGTCACCTCAAAATATGGTTCAGTTCCTTTGTGTTGCCTCAGCAGATCTACCTTTCTGAGGATTGACAGCAAAGAGAGCTGACTGCAGGCATTTACCTCTAGGTACAATGACGTAATGTCTTTACTACAGCAACTTTCTAAGCTGAGAATATGAAAAGATGTAGAATGGAGTGTCCCCAAATAGGCTGTACAGCATGTGTGCTTAAAACTGTACCAAAACTGATGGTGTCTAAACACAGTCAAACGCAATTGACTCCTGCTTGTTTATGTTGCTTAAGGTGGCTGGATGCAGCCGTCCTTGCAAAATCTCTGTAGCTGCCATCAACATCAGTTCACACCAACAACTTGTCTTCTTCGGCTTTCCCTGTCTTCAGGACTTCGGAGCAAGACTAGGTCCAGAGGCCACCATGGATTAGCGTAACTTCAGCTAAGCAAGCGTATGGGACTGCAAGTAGTCAGGCAAATGAAAGGAGTCTGGTCTGGAGTGAGCACAATAACTTTAGCTTCCTTGTAGAACAACAAGTGAGAGTGAACACGAGAGAGATTGAGGAATGAGGCATATTTTTTCTCCCCATTATCTTTAGGCTAAGCTAGTGGACTTCTACTGCCTGCACTTCCTCCTAATCAGACCAGTATGCCCTGTATGTGGCCACCTCCTTTTCCTCACAGCAATGAATGTGCTTACCTAGTGTCCAACTCCCATGCTCAGATAAGAATTTTTAAGTCCGGTGTCCTTGATGCTAAAACAGGTCAAGCACTGGTAGGAGACCTGCAGTTCCCTTTCTTCAAAAATGTCAGCCAGATTCGTAATTAAACTTTTCTGGGAGAAATGAAAGAAAGAAGGCTAAAGGGCTAAGGGCATTTCCAGTATATACACTTCTTCAATGTGCCCACCACAGATAGAGCTTTAGAGAGTCGGATTCTCCTCTTAAAGGTCTTCCACAAATTTTTACCCAATAATCTGTTATGGGAAAGTCTTCACTGGGAAAGTTTTTAAAAACCAACATAAGTCCACAAAATGTTTCCAAGGCCTAATATTTTTCCATATGAAACAACCTTGCTTAGTTTGTTCTGGTTTGTTGTACTTTTCCAAGGTACACTTTGTTAGCCATTAATCATGAGAAGGACCTGAAAACAGCCCAAATCTAACATCAGCAGCCCAAATGCTCTTGTTGGGCAGTTTAGAAAGACTGAAGCAGGCAATTAAGCAGTAGCTGGAGCAACGTGAAATAGGTGAAAGAGGCAGTGATAGGGACAGGGGAAGAAGGGTAAAATAGCTGCCTGTCCTTTCCATCTGGTAGGAAACAGAAGACTGCTGAGTCCATATTTGCTATTCCCCTTGCTGCAGCTGCTTTTTCCTTAGCTTGCTGTGTGCCTCACTCCCTAACATTGCTCAAACTGCCTTACTGTGAGTCAGGAGTTTTTCCTCCAACTCCACTGCTCTCCAGTACTGTCTGTTGGATCTTTTAACTTCCTTTTTATCCTGTTCTTCTCATGGCTTCTTGAGCCAGCATTGAAAGGACCAATGAGAGGAGGGGCTTTCAGACAGGGGAAGGAGGGACAGGGGAAGACATGACAGGGGAAGGAAGACAGATTGCCTTGGTTGTAGCACCTCTGTTGTCTTTTCAGAGGATGGAGGTAAGTCAAAGCAAAATGAATAAGGAAAAAACATGTGACACCCACCTGTTGTGCCTTTAAAAATATTTTCTGCCGGCGTACCTCCCTAAAGATCTATGATTATTTCTTTTTTAAAAATGGTATTTATCATATCTGTATTTAGAAGAAAATGTTATGGGAGAAAGCTCAGGCCAGGTTTCCAGACTGCAGGTTGTCCAGAACACTTCAGTACACAGTTTACGCATCCCAACAAAGTGTTGACTGAATGAGTTACTATGAGGACTCTTCAGGGTCGCATTATGTATGTAAAAGCAAGACTTGAGTCTTCCTAACACATTTCAGCAACCGTAAGTCTCCTTCATGTGATACTCACTGCTACCTGGGCAGTGAGAAGTGCCAATAATAGCCACCTTGCACAAAAGTTCTCTTCACTATGAGTTAGGTCTGCCTTTTTTTTTCCCCTTCATGTTCTGTGTGGCGAGAAAACCTCTGCTTTCTCTGCTCTTTTTGCCTGTTTGCTGGAAGTTCCCACTTTAGTGCACAATTTTTATTTGCTCTTCTGTTTGCTCTTCAAAGAAAAGCAACTTTCTGACATCATTAAGTGGATGCTTTTAGCTGTCAGCCTTTTCTATCCAAAAAAGTTGCCTTATCCATCTAAACTGACAAAGCAATCCAGCATTGGGAAACGCTGCTCCAAAACACATGGTTGGAAATAGTACCTTTCTGGGTTTGTGCAGTGCTTTTAGTCTGCAGCTACCACTAGAGAAGAGTAGATATAGAAAAACTAAAACGTTCTGTTCGAGGCCTCCTGCCAGGCCGTGGCAGAGCATCAAAAGTACCACAAGAGCTTTCTGAGTACCAGTATGGCTCTGTCTCCATGAGTTTGTGCTTCGAGGTATTTTACAACTGATCTCTTATCTAAGGACCTGTAAAGTCAGGGCATGAGTGAGGTGAGACTGGATTTAACACTAAAACTCTTTACCTTGCACAGGACAGTGACCTTCGCTGGGAAATATCTGAGAAGATCATACTAGCGCATTAGTATGTAACTTAAAGAATTATTATGTGCTAGACTAGGGTGCCTAATTACATATTTCTCTATTTTCCAAGCAAATAACATCATCTTTTATGTGCCTGAAGTATTGCAAAGTCATGCCTCTGTACTTAGAAACCTGGTGCCCATTGACTGAGTCTTTCTCAGATCTGTGACTGCCTTACACGGAGAGCTATTTTGTTGTCCTGTAACTAGCCATGCCTAAAGGATACAACCAGAAAGTTATTGATGGCTGAATTGTATTTGCGCATTGGTGACAGTGCTTTTATTTGTTTTAGGTATATTTTGCCTGCATGATGTGATTACTTTGACTTGTAATTATCTTTCTGTTGCCATGAATTATTGTTTATTAGTTACCAAGAGATCAAATGTCAGCATTCACTACAAGAAACTATGACTCACCTGGAGGGAAGACCCAGAGCTGACACACTTGTAATCATCTGTAACTTCACTTCTTTCTTTACAGAGTGTCCAAAGGAATGCTGGGTGTCCTCACAATAACATGCTTTGTTTTATCAGATGGACCATAAAAAATGTGTACAAAGTATTTCCCTTTTAAGAGAGTGAATGAGCTATTGATTTATAATGCAACTTCTAATCCAGGTATTTTCAATAAAAAGGCAGAGCATTTTACTGAGCAGCTTTGTACAGGCAATGTGTGACAGATAGAACCTTGGGCATCAGGCTGGATAAATAAGTGACCATGCATCTTAGGGACATGCATGAAGCTGGTGCATGCTGTGGCCAGCTGGAAGAAGAAATGCCCAGGGAAGAGTGATTTCCAGGGTGAATGACACAGGAAACACTGCTTGCTTCCTCATGGCCTCTGGAGAGATGGGGCAATGGTGGCATTTCCAAGCATGTGGCCTGACAGCCAGCTTCACAGGCACCAAGAGGCACACCTTAGTGGGCTGTAGTAATGAATCCAGACTTCAGGAGTGGGTAAGCTGAGGTGACCGAAACTGTTCGTGAGGTATACTTGGGAACCCCAGTGGTAGTAAAACACGCAGGCTGATTTTGGGGAAGAAGTATTAGCACTTCTACTGAGACCTTGACTTTTTCAGAGAGGCCACCAAGGGGAAGCCAGTTACTTTTGAGAATGATTTATTGTGTGATCCCCTCACAGTTCAAGATAAATAGTGCTCACGTGAGTTGGAAGCTGGCAAATGGATAATGTATATCTTCCTTGTGCCTGCTGAAATCTGGAGCAACTCTTTCTTTCTTACACCTCTCCCTGAGTGTTGGTTAATGAGATGACCGTCAGGAGTTGCAATCTATTTTGTTTCTTCTAGTTTCTTACCATACTTTACCTGAAAGAGCAGGCACTCCTCTTCTACATGACATCATGTGACCCATCAGGCAAATCCGGCCCAAATGTCTCTCCTCCAAATTTCCTGGATTTTTCTTTCATTAAAGTAAAATTTACCCATGTTGCCTTTTGTCCTCAGATATTCAGCAGTAGAAAGAAGCTTTCTTCTCAGAAGTTTCTTACTCTGGAAAATACTTGGCACTGTTTGGGATACTTCTCGGCTCATGTCCATAACAAACTCATTTGCTTCTAGAAGGGAAGAGGTATACGGGAATGTTTGCCTTGTTCTAGTGTACGTTGGCTTTGGTCTAGTAGACCCCTTCCAAATCTCTTGAACAATTTGTCAGATAATCCATCAACTATTACTGTGATCTACCTCTATCATTAGCCTTGCTATAGAGGAATAAAAGCTGAAGGAGACTAAATAAATGTTCTTCACAGTCTTTCACTACTACATCATCATCAGGTGCTGGATCGTAACTGGCTTTTCAAAGAGAAAATCATAGGTCAGATACTCATTTGGCAGATCTTTATAAACCAGCTGAATTGATTCCAAGACAGAATTTCTTCCAGTTTTAACCTTTTGTAATTTGTTTTCTGTCCAGACATCTGCAAGCAGCAAAGCTCTCTCATCATTATAGATGTCCTCAGGATCTGCCCAGACACTAGTGCCCTCCACATTGCAGGATACCTACACGCTTCCCAGTTCAGGAGCACAATTTTTTGAAAATTTGAATGTGCAGCACATCATTGCTATCAAATGCAGTCACTTGCAATGAGAAGCTGGAGACTAGCTGTATTTTGTCAGCAACTGAGCAGCTGAAAAAAGATCTACTAACAAAACCATGCCCACCACATGACCAGGGAACCGCACATAGCATTGAAAGTGATTGAGACTGTAGTTTGATAGTAGAGGGGGGTGATATTAACAAAAAGATTTCCTCCCTCCTATTAGTGATTGCCCCCTCAGTTCTACCAGTGCAATGGGGCACCTGCCCTGGATTTGAATTTAAGAAATCTTTTGGATAAGGTTCTTTTTCAGGCCATCCTTTATCTGATCTATCTCACAATACTGAGCCTGGAGTTATCTGCAAATGCATCACTGAGAGGATGCTGCTAGGGCAGGAGAAAGCGCAACGGAGAGTAGCAACCACGAGCATGGCTGTGTCACTGCTGCAAAGCTAACGCTACTGTAGTGGGCCTGTGGTATATCCCAAGCTTCACTGTTCAGTATGGGTTTGGAAACAGCAGGAGCCAATGTGCAAATGGCTTAAGCAATGCCACATCTCTGCTGATGAACTAGGTCAAGAAACTGCAAACAAGTTTAGGAATATCCCTTCTATCTTCCACATGAAGCTATCGAGGCTGCTGCAAGACCACCCTTGCTAGCCTGGTGCATGAGGCAAGTGGCTGGACTCACCACCAGCACGGCCCATTCTGCTGAATTCAGCCATGTAACGCACTTTGTGTGAGTATGAGGTGTGATAGCAAGAGCTGTTTTTCTCAGACTGGAATGTGTGTTGTACGGGCTGCAAGCCCAGTCTCAAGACAGATCTTTAAACATGAGAAACAAACCACTTGCAAATAGGCTGTAATTCAAAACTCTGTAAGTACATGGAACTTGTTGAAACAACTGCACTTAATGATTACAATGGGGAAAGCATTGTCTTATAGAGAACAGTTCTAAACAGGGGGAGACTGAATGAATATCGTTATTCATTAGTCACTTTGGTTTACTGCAGATATGTATAGCGGCTGGAAATAGAAGAGGCTGTGGCGTGGCACACAGAGAAGTATCTTGAAATAACTTTCAAAATAACCCTTCAGTTTTGATGCTGCCAATATGGAACTTAACTCAAACTCGTTTCCAAAGATATCGGGCAGTGCACGTCCTTGTTTATGCAGGCATTGCAATATACTTCTAGTAAGTACTGTGGGTAACAAAGGTCGTTTCATCATGATGTGCAGATTTACAAGCATTCTTCATGCCTTGAATTGAAGAAAGTGGGAATGACTTATAGGAATACTTCCATGCACCCAGTGCGTCACCTTCATGTGGCAGCATATCAGTGACGTTTTCAGAGCCTTGCATAGTAGTAGACAGAGACCACCTGAAGTGTAGTGCAAACAAACACTTCCCTGCCCTCTTGTGCTGCACTGAGTCAGAGCACAGCATTTTGCTTTCTTGTTTGGAGAGTGTCATATTTTAACCCCAGCCAGCAACTAAGCACCACCTAGCTGCTTGCTCACTCAACCCCAGTAGGATGGGGAAGAGAATCAGATGGTAGACATGAGAAAACTTGTAGGTTGAAATAAAGACAGTTTAACAGGTAAAGCAAAACTGCACATGCAAGAAAAGCAAATCAAGGATTCATTCACCATTTCCCATTGGCAGGCAGGGGATCACCCATGCCCAGGAACATAGGGCTTCACCACACACAGTGGCTACTTGGGAGGACAAATGCTGTAATTCTGAACGTCCTCCTCTTACTCCTCCTTCATCCAGTTTTTATATGCTGAGCATGATGTCACATGGTGTGGAATATCTCTTTGCTCAGTTGGGGTCAGCTGTCCCAGCTGTGTCCCCTCCCAGCTGCTTATGCACCTCCAGCCTACTCACTGATGGGCTGATGTGGGAAGCAGAAAATGCCTTGACCCCGTGTGAGCACTGCTTAGTAGTAACAAAAACATCCCTGTATTATTAACACTGTTTTCAGCACAAATCCAAAACACAGCCCCATACCATCTTCTAAGCTACTATGAATAAAATTTATCCGAGACCATGACCTAAACACAAAGCACAGATATTACAGAGTGTTGTTGCTGCAGCCTGGGCCCTGCCATAAGATCCCTGCAGAGCCTGAACCAGAGACATTCCTACTTGGCAGCATCTTTGGGAGAGAATGTCTTTAATATTGCCAAAGATGTCTCTTTTCAAAAATACCTTTATGTAGATAGAGGGGACCTATCTGGGGAATAGGGGAATTCTGGGGAAGCATGATAGGTTTAGAGATGCTACTAGATGTATAGAAGATATAATGAGAGATTCTGAGCATGCAACATGGCTGATAGTGCCTACTGACCTGGGCAACAAACACTGGTTTAAAATGTTTCTTCCTCTCAGTCTTATCTGAAAGCTCTATCAACTGTAGCAACATTCGGTGCTCCTTAGTGCTGGCTATTTTCAGTGTTTTAATATCTGATAAATAAAAGGGTTCAACAAGAAGTTTTACTGTGTGTCTTGCAATTCCTAGAATTGAAGTTAATACAGTTGTAGAACGAAATCTTTTCACAATTGAGCCCTTGATGGTTTTAATGATACTGAAATAGGGAAAATTATTTTAAAAAAATTGTAGAGCTAGGTGAAACAAATTTGTTCATAAGCAGAAATACTTGTCACTCAGCTGCTGAAGGAGAAGTCCTGAAACACGATTAAGGGCTTGAATAACACTTGTGATGATTTAGGGACTGTTCCCTCACAGTATTAACAAATCAAAAGATAAATCTCTTTTTTGAGTGAGCAAAGTCTGGCCCGTAAAGCAAGCCACTACTTCTAGATAAAGTGTGAAATGAGAAAATCATGATCTTTAATGCAATAAAATGCAGCTTATATTTGTGGTTTTCCAGTTTAAGTTTGAGATTGATTACACTTTGATTCTCACACTTCATTTTAACCAAAGAGGCTGAAGTTGATATGCTAAGTAACAACAACAGGTCAGGCAGATGGTTTGCTGAAAAGCATGTGAAAATTGTAATTGAGCAAACATTCTCTTTCGTGAGTAATAAATAGGCCGTTCCCTCCAGTAATAGCATTAAAATTCAGTGTGTGAAGCCAGAAGGAAGCACTGTATTTCCAACTCTTGTTAAGAGTTCTGGATTCATGGTTTAGTGAAATCACTCTGTGAGAAAAGTGAAGGGACAGAGAAGTCTCGTGGCTTCTGGACAGCTGGGCAACTACAGATAGTTTGCATCATCTCTTTGAAGAAAAGAGATACATAACCATTGTAAATACTATCTTCATCTGCCTTTTTCACAACATGAGTTGAAGGAAGTCTGTCTGCCATTGTTGCTTTTCTTCAAAGGACAGAGAACTGAGCCAAAATTAGGCCTGAAGCGAGGCCTAAAACAGTGTAGGCTGGGCCAAAGCAGAAGGAGAACCACCACCATGCCTAGCTTGAGTTAGAGAACTAACGCATGGTTGTTCCCTCCACGCAGGGGGACCCGACACTCAGCAACCACATCTCAGCCTGAAGTCCAACAGCCTAGCTCCAAGAAGGTCTCCACGGGCATAAGGAGACACCTGCCATTAACTCCTGCCTCCCTCCAAAGGCTGTGTGACCCTGTCCCAGGAGTGGGCAAGACCTGCCTGCAAGTGCCAGGAGTGCTGGGGTCCAGGACAGTGGGCAGCTGGAACTGCTCTCTCTGTGGCCATCCCACACTCTGTGGCTGAGCCCTGAACACAGCAGCAGGTGTGCTCCTCCCTGACAGGTTTTCTGGGGAGAGGTGTCCACCTGGATGCTGTGCTCTTGGAAACGACTGCTGCCAGTCAGGCTCTGGTTTCAGCTGGGAAATGGCTATTCAAAGCTTGGGTGCAGTGAAGCTTCTCCACAATTTGAACTTTTCCTTCTGAGCCTTGTTGTCCAGACCTGAGCAACAGGGTGCAACAGGCTACTTTGAGAACTTAGTGACGTGCATGGAAAGCTCAGTAAGGCTGGACGTGAGTTGTGGCTGCATATGCAATGCAGGAATGATGGGTGCTGCAGGCTGAGGAGGGCCTGCTTGTAAATTGGACTGTTGCTATGCGAGTCTCTGAGAGTTGAACTTGAGCTGGTGGTGGAAGGTGAGAGCTGTGGGAAAGATCTCTGTATGGCCATACTGCAGAGCCGAAACCTTACCATCATTTAAACCCTCAGGGCAATTTCCTCCCTACTTATGGGGAACTGCAGCAACCAACCCTGAAACTGCCAAACATCTATGTTGCCAGGGATGAACTGCTCAATCCAACAAGAAGGGGTGGTGTGTTCTCAAGAGGAGCCTTGGAAAATGTACTTCTTGCTCAGAGAAACTGTGAGGAGGCCATGTGAATCCTGAGTACTGGGCCAGCTGAGGGCAGAAGCTTTCATGGCAGTCCTATGTGAGAATTGATGAGCTCTGCAGAGTGCTGCGCTTTCCCATCAGCTTCAGTTCAATCTCATGATGATTCAGCTTAGTCAGGGCTCTCTGTATTTGGGAATGGTACAATGCCAGAAACAGTGCTGCTGCTAAACAAAATAAACCTAATAAAACACAGGCACTGTCTGAACAGATCAGACTTCAGGTCCATCTATTCCAGACTCCTCTCTCTCACATTGATGAGGCCGTTCAAAGACAGTGGTGGAAAATAACAGCAAGCAGATGTGGACTAAGCTGCCCTGTTCCTTCCCTGCTACTGTATTGGATCTCATTTTGGCCCATAATAAATACTGGCTTAAGACCTAAAGTATGAGTTTTAATATCCCTTCCAAAATATTTTCCACTGATTATAACTCTGTCAGTTGTTAGTATTTCTTTATAAAAATCCACTCTTCTGTTTAAGGCTAAATTAGATTCTTCTAGGTGATTTCACAGTGATCATCCTAGAAGCAATTTCCTTTTTATTTTATTAATTTTTTTTAACTTTTTGCAAAATCAGGTAAGTGGCCTTGACATAGGAGCTACAGTTAGTATTCAAGGAAACCTTTCTAGTGTCACCACCAAATTAGTTTTGAATCCAAATTATACAATGTAGATAATAGAAAAGTGTAACAGCAAAGCAGAGGAGACACAAGTCTCACTAATTCCATAATGCAGACAAATTTCTAGGTCGCATTTTATTTCTACTCTCAAGTCATCACTTACTTTTTTGTTTTTTTTTTCTGAGTCCCTGAGTGTTTCAGGGTTCTGTGGGGCTTTTTAGTTCACTGTTGGTGAATACCATAGAGTGACAAGTACAGAATATTTTGAAAAGTACAGAACATTTAAGGAAATAGTGATTTTTAAGTTGTTCTTTGTGGCTTCCCCCCTCCCTTTGCTCTGCTGCCATGTTAGTGGTATGCTATTGTCAGGCTTCCCACAAACACGTTCAGCTCTTTCATATTTGTGTCTGCAATAACCTGGCAAAGCAAATAATTTGGGGGGGTTGTTTCTTTCTTTCTTTCTTTTCTTTCTTTCTTTTCTTTCTTTCTTTCTTCCTCTCTTTGTTCCTCTCTTTCTTTTTTCTTTGTCTTCCTTCCTTCCTTCCTTCCTTCCTTCCTTCCTTCCTTCCTTCCTTCCTTCCTTCCTTCCTTCCTTCCTTCCTTCCTTCCTATTCCTTCCTATCTTTCCTTCCTTTCTTTTTCTTGTGTGCTTTTCTTCATTCCTTCTACCCCCTACTTTCCAACCACACAACCTCACAAAATCCATCTCTATCCCTACAGTAAATTAATTTTCCCTGTCAGTAAACTCCCTTACAGAATTCTGGGTGGCAGTTTCTGACCAGGGTGGCAAAGCAAATAATTTGGGGGGGTTGTTTCTTTCTTTCTTTCTTTTCTTTCTTTCTTTTCTTTCTTTCTTTCTTCCTCTCTTTGTTCCTCTCTTTCTTTTTTCTTTGTCTTCCTTCCTTCCTTCCTTCCTTCCTTCCTTCCTTCCTTCCTTCCTTCCTTCCTTCCTTTCTTCCTTCCTATTCCTTCCTATCTTTCCTTCCTTTCTTTTTCTTGTGTGCTTTTCTTCATTCCTTCTACCCCCTACTTTCCAACCACACAACCTCACAAAATCCATCTCTATCCCTACAGTAAATTAATTTTCCCTGTCAGTAAACTCCCTTACAGAATTCTGGGTGGCAGTTTCTGACCAGGGTTGAATACAAATTAGTTTGTGGAAAATGGCATCAAGTTAGGTAAAGAACAAAAGCAAACTGACTTCAAAGGGAATGAACCAAGTGGAATCTACAGTTACTATACACCAGGGCTTAAACAGAGCTTGTGTTAACAAACAAACAAAAAAACAAACCAAAAAAAAAAAAAAAAACCCAAACAAAACCACCTACAAAACAGGCAGTAATCAGACCCTCCTTTCTTTCTGTGATATGTAGGAATTGCTTTTAGAACAAATCGCAATCAAAAAGCAAAAAGTAGCTCTTTGATAGGCATTTGGGTTGCAGCCACTGCTAACAACACTTTATTCTTCCTGGTATTCCACTGACTCCCTGACTCGCTGTGTCTGGACCAGCTTATAGACAGAGGGAGGGAGAGTCTTAGCTGGCAAATCTGAATTGGCTGGCTATAAATGAAATCTGGATAGCATCCCAAAGATTAGACGCCTGGACACGCTTCCTCTTGCTGTTTTTGTTGTGGGGTTTTTTTCCCTTTCCCCTTTCTAGTCAGTCACTGATGTGTATATATCTAGCAAAGATACAAGTGAACCTGCAAACTGTCTAGCATGTTCTCATGCTTGGTCTCCTTGGGGTTTTTTTTCTGTTTCTTTTGGGAGGGTGCAAAGAAGTTTCAGAGGGAAGGTTAACAAGACTTTTAAGAAGTCTGTTTTTTCCTCTCTTTTGATCATCAGCTCAGTAGATTACAATAAGAAAGATCTCATTAAAACCATGTCTGTTCTGCTTTATGAGATGCTGTGTATTTAAATGCTATTACACCTTAATTAGGTCTGTCCACTTGTGGGTTATTTTATAGTTCATGAGATTTTTCCCTTTTGAAGGCAAAATTACTTTACAGACCAGGATTCAGAGGCAAGCATTACTTGTGTGTGGGTCTTGCTGTCCGTTCTTAACTGGAGAGACAATGCACAGCAAGTCTTAAACCTATGCCGGTCAACAAGAAAGCACCTACTCTTGGATACTGTAAGTTCTGGAAGGGAAGTAAGAGGAGGTGGAGGAAACAAAAGGGGCTAGAAAGACAGCATATGTCCTAAATATGGAAAGGAGTGAGTTTACAGTGTGTGCCTTAGTTCTGAAAAAGGCAACCATCCAGCAAGTTTGGACTTGAGCACCTGAGCTATATCATGGTCACTTAATCTTATTTTACTTTTAGGCACTATCCTGTGTGCAGGGTATTAAGACAAATTGCTAATATGTTAGTCACAGCTTTTATAAGGTTATTTTAGGGGAAGTTTTTTTCTCTCTACCCACTTTTTACTCCCCCCACAAACCCATTAAAATAATTGATTGTCCCTGATTTGTCAGGTGCAAAAGAAATGAGCTGCATTGCTCCTGGAGATGAAAGTCGCTTGGTTGTTTGATGTGGAGCTCTGGGAGGGGTACCCCACTCTCTGCATGAGGTGCAAATACAAAACACTGTTCCCAGGACAGGTTTAATACTCATTTTGTGCCCTGCATGCAGCAAATGACAGTTTTTAAGACTTCTGCTTATAGCGTGGTGATGTAAGAGAGCATATCTGCACTGCAAAATTCCTCTCATAGAAGTATATTACCATGGGAATATCAACTAATTCCCTCTTTCTCCATAGACTGCCTTTTTCTGCCATTCCAAATGAGTCTGCTAGACCTGGCTTTGGGAAACTTGTTAAAGAGTGCAGAGTAAGCAGGGAGAAAAGATTAAAGGAAGAATACAATCTGTGTGAAACAGTGGCCCTGACTCTAAAGAAGCAGATGATCTAAGGGAAGGAAGAGCTTCCTTTTAAACAAGAGACTCTGCATGCAATGCAAATGATCCCATATGCAGCTGCCACTGGCAGGCAGCCACCCGCCTACAGAAGAATAAATTCAAAGCAACAATTCCCCTGAACCCTGGAGCTCAGTGACTTCAAACAAGAGAAAAAGTGACATGATTTTTTCCAGTGAAGTCTTTCCATCTCTAAACTGTAGTGATGACCTCATCAGCTACAGCTGTCATCTTGGAGCTTAGCTTCTTTCTGTCCAATGCACAACATCTGGTATTCTCTGTGTATTTGTACCTAGGATGGGAAACACGTGGAGCATACTGCCTCAAAAATATGTAATGAGGGCCTTAAAAATGAACCTCAACTTTTGCTCACGTTGGCAAGCACTTACAAATCAAATAACTTAGTGGGAACTACGTACAGAGGGGCGCATCTACACAGATAATTCAGGAACTACTCGTGCATTAACCACATTTTACAAACATATGGTTGTGACCATCTCAGCTTTAAGTACTTGTATGATCCCTACGTACAGCCACGGTGATAAGGAGTCTCTCAGTTAACAAGGTAAGATTGCCTTCTCTACTTGACTCATCTATCCTCTAAAGAAGGCTGAGGGGTCTTGGTAGTACAGCTAGATATTTTCATGCCACTGCTATCTTGTGCACCTTGGAAGTGTGACACTTGCCTTCCTTTGGAAGCAAATTTTCCAGAGTGCAATGTTCCTTACTCCCCAGACAGGAAGATGCAGATGCTTGAAATGAGCTGGGACTACAATACCTCTGGTGATGGGAGCACCGTGGGCTCTAAGGGTCTGTCTCTCTATCATATACCACTGTATTTTCAAATGTGTGATATTAGTCTTTATGACTCTCCAGCAAATCTCTTTAATGTACAAAGACATCATTGAATTTCCCCTTCATTTCATGCGGCTGCCAAACTATGAAAGTTGGCAGCTTCTGTCACTTTGATGGCTCTTCACTAATTAGCACCTTGAGGAGTCCATAGGGACTTAAATCTTGGTGCTAAGTACTTTTCAAATGCATGGGAAGAGTGGTGCCTTTCCAGAAAACTCACAGTGCAAGAGCAAAACACATTTTGCTATGCACTTGCACATGTGTGTCTGTGGCGGGGAGAAGGCCACTTGAGTGAGGGTTAAAACCACCATTTAAAATCAACGGCAAGCTTCAGGGCTTTGCTGAATCAAAGCCTGCTGGGAGACAAGGAACAAGGGAGCAAAAGTGAGGAGCCGTGCTACAAATATAAAAGCTGCTTGTGTGTTGGTTCTTCTTAACATACAGCTAGAAAGCACAATAAAAGACAGCTACCTGATAGCTACTTAGTTTTAATAGTATATGAAAATGGATTTAGTGGCACAGTTTGAGGAACAGAGGTGTGGAGAGGTGGATAGTTCTGGAAAAACCCTCCCTGTGTGAGCAGCTGACAAGCTCACAGCTGAGACTGCTGTGAAGTGGAGAAGTACAAAGTGACTCCTGAAAATACAGAAATGGATAAAAAGGGCACACAGAGTGCTGTGGAAGAAGCTTAGGAATGGGAAGCACTCCTGTTTTTGTCTCCATCTGTTTTCTTCTTCCAGAGACTTCCATCTCCAGAAGTCTCTTTGCAAATGAGCTTATCACATTATCACATTATTTAGTGTGTTTAGCTGTGAATGCCACCCTATTTCCTTGCTCTTTTCTTTTCAAAGACATCACCTTCATGCATTTCAGGTAATGAAGAATTAGTACTAAAAATAAGTGAGATAAACTACAGTGCTAAGTGAAGGGAGGAGAACTGATAGCTTTGTGGGCCCTTAATCTCAAAAATCTGTCAATTTAGGTGGAGAAAGGGCCCTTCAATTTGTGAGGATGGAATTTGTTGAAACGGTGGAAGCAGAATAGCTGAAAATGGTCACATGACATTTTGCTCTTGCAAGAAGTTCTCTTTCATTTGCCCTATATTGTGGACTGCCTGTTATACGGCTGGAAAAAGAAAAAAAAACAGAAATGGGAATAGATACAACCACAACCCCAAAATCTCTAGTAGCCATCCCTGCTTACAAAGAATGAAACTGAAATGTGAGCATGGATCATCGTGGAGCTTCTGGGTTGTATTTTTGCTGACAGCCCTGCATTTAGACATTAACAGATTTCAGTGGGTATAGTTGAAGGGCTTTCTATTGTCTATGAGGCTATTTCACTGCTCTCCACAAATAGATCCAATGCATTGAGGTGGGGGTGGGGTGGGGGTGGTGAAGGGAGTTAATGAATGCAGCTGCAGGCATTATTTGGCCCAAAGGCCAAATCAATTTCTCTTAATCTTACCCATTTTTAGATATTACAACTACAAGAAGAAAAGTAGGTGCCTCGTATAAAGAAAAATTCAATGCCAAGAGCACTGTTATATCTTTGTGAACTATTTATAAATCATGTATCTGGTCTTAAATTTTGTAAGATGTTAGTCTAGATAGCTATGGTATAATATTCCAGCTGAATTCAGCAGAACAGAACTGACCCTAGAAGTGTCTAAATTATGGGAATTTCTGTAGAAAATTTTCTTATTTTGTCTTAGATTTCTAGGATTTTCTAGACATACTGGAAGCGCTGGTAAGGTCACAGTTGCTACTCACACTAATAAGCAATGCCTTCTGTGCCGTAGCTAAAACACGTCATTGATTGTTTTTTTTTCAGCGGTGTAAGAAATACTTATCTTTCAAGTGGTTTGGTATGTGTACATGATCTTGCTATTTTATGTAAATCCTGCCTGCCTAAATGAAATTTTAAAAGGTGCCTGTATATATGCTTGCAGTGTCAGAAGTTCATACACAAACACACATTAACAGTGAGAATGATCTGCTTCTTATATACAAACGCAAGTTCCATGCTTCCACTGTTATGTATAAGGTACACCTTGGGAAAGTGAAATTCAGGCTAATGACTCTTAACATTTGCTCTCACAGCTTTGCCAAAAAAACTTTCTTAGCTTTGTCAAAGAGGAAATTTTATTTTTTCATTATATCTAGGGCCAAGAGCTCAGCTTAAATCTTTTTCAAGTGATAATGGCCTACAAACAAACAGACAAGCTAATACATTTATCAACAATGATGGGAATTGCTTTTGTCCAAATCTCCAGACTTGCCTACAGTGCCCTAGTTGAAATGACATTCTGAACCTGCTATCTACTCATTGCCAAAAGAACCGGCTTTGTGGTGTGTCAGTAGATTTCCAGATACAATTTCAGGTTCACATGTACTATAGGAGCTGTATTTTCTAGGAGGAATCGATGAAATTCAAAGACCCTCTGCAGATATGTGACTCATCACAAACTGGGATAGCTGTGAGGAAGTTATGATCTGAGGTGAGAGGGAAAATGCAAAACTGATTTTTTTCTTTTTCTTTAGATGGGAAAAGATGTAGAGTTTCTCTTAACTTCTAAGAATGAACAGAAAATTCAGACGCAAACAACAGCATTTCTTCCTTACACAATTTTTTACTGGAATCTCTCGGAAATTTGGTTTTATGTTATCCCGGCCTGATTGAGAAAATACAGTGTTAATCAAGTATATGGGAAATATACTTGATGCCTCAATGCCATCCCTGCAAAGGAGAAAGCATTCTGCAAAGAGGAGCTAGAAATATATATATGCAACTGCATATTACTAGGTAGTGATACAGCATAGCCTAGTTTGAAACACTAGGCTTTTGAAATTCTAGAATGCTCTAGAAAGAAAGGGGTCTATTCATTGAAATGTGAAAATAATTTTAATGATGCTGATTTGCCCGAAAGACTGAACTACTAATCTTTCCACAAGCCTCAGTGCTGTTTTGGTATAGACAATGTCTTCACAGAAAAGTTCTATAAATATTATTTTCTGTCATGTGAATTTATGAGTCAAGTTCACAGCTCTAGGGCTGACCTGTGCAGTAGATTGTGCTATAGTCTTCCTTGAAATGTATTTTTGATTCACTGCAAAACAAACTGAGAGTCTAGTAGGCAATGTAATGGAGTGTAATCTCATAAAAATTCCCTAAATCACAAGGGAGCAAATAGCTTTTTCTTTCTGAAAACACTTTTGAGTTCCTGCCTTGATGTTATTTATCAGTTCAGTTTTTCTTCAAGCTTATTGGTTGTTGTGTGCTACCAGTTAATTGCATTTCTTCAGCATTGATCCTCAACAGACTGGAGAGACTGAGGGTGATAGCACACTGCATTTGGACACTGCAGTCTACACTTCCCCCCTGGACCGGGAACAGCAACTGCATATGCTGTAGGAAGACCATTTATAAGATCACTCTTCACAAGCAGTAAAAATGTATTCCAACCCTTCTGCCTCTAGCTGTATGACCCAGTCATAACACGTGCAGAACTTGCAAGGCGTGCAAGTTCAATCTGGGTATATATTTATGTGTGCAACCAAGTTATGAAAAAACCAGTGAGGTAAACTATTTATGAGTCGTGAGCATGTCATGAGCAAAGCTCTTTCTGCTTCTTGGGGTGTGACCTCTGAATGGTATAATTAGCACGATGAACATTGTTGGCCAGTGTCTTGCACCAAAGGAGAAAGGAATGGATTTCCCATAAATCTTTCTAGACCAAATGCCTACTATCCTGCACTGTGGCAGTCACTCTATGATGCAATAAGTATTGTTCTAGGAGTTCCTCCTAATCTTGCTTTTCCTATGGGCTATCTCGTTCATGTGTGTGGGTAAGACTGACTCTGAGAAAAGAAGGGTCTGAATCTGATGTCCCTTAGTGTAACGTGGAGTAATCACACCCAAAATATTGGAGTTAGAGCAGTATAAGATGATGTGCCCGCTGAGATGACTAGTGATGCACAAGTTAAAGTCATACCCTGCATGAGATCTGGGGCTGGACATACTATGTTTTAGCTCAGCTGTGAGACATCAGATCTCATGGGAAGATGCATCACTGTGAAATGAATTAACCTGTATCACTGCTGCACAGCGGGCCTGTGATTAAGCTGTAATTCTTCCCAGATAGTTTCATAGTTCTCCTTTTGCAACCATCACTAATTCTAAACTGTAGCTCTTCTGATCTTAACCCCCTCCAAAACACACAGAGACTCCACTGAGTAGGACTGTTCATTTTGACAGCGTCTTGAAGAACCCGCCACTTTCTCCTTTTCCTGATCAATCAATTCTTTTGGGGGCACGTATTTAGGGGACAGAACTTGCATAAAAAATTGAAGAGGAGTTTTTAGGAGTACCATCACTTGTATCAAAAGCTGAATTCTGTTGCAGCTTTACTTGGGAAGATAAAAGAGGTTTTAGCTTTGACTGCTAAGGAGACTATATAGTATTCAAATTCTTTAGGACTCTGGGCAAGCTTATTGTTAGCTATCCAAAGGAAGTACCGTGCTATGCTAAATGTAAAGCCTTTAAAAGATTTCCTTTTGATGAGATCTTTCAAAATGGATAGCTCAAACAATCCATAAGATTCATAATGTCAAATTAATTTCATGGTAGAGATAGATCTAACATTGCTTTTTAAGGCTTCCCCATAAACCAAAACTAATGAAAAGTTCTGAAGTTCTCATGGAAGGGCGCTGACTTTTGTATTTTTATCTTTTTTTTTTTTCATTGAAAGTACTATTTTTTCAAACATTTTTGCCCTAGGATTTTTTTTCCCTGGGATTGCTATCTCTGGTTAGCCTTGTTGCTAAGATCCGGAAGCCTGAAACTGTTGACTTACTTCTTTACAATAGATGACATCTTCATTGTTGATCTGTGAGTTTGGCCTTTACAGAATAACCAGGGTCTAAGAATACAAAGATTGCATTGAAAAGCATAAGCAAGTCCCAAATAACAATGTATTTTTAAAAAGAATTTAACCTTAAATTTCACAATAGGTGGTATGTATTGCAAAATCTTCTAGTTTAAGAACTTGAAGGACAAAATACTCATGTTTTCCTGTTTCATCATAACTCTCTAGTATTCTCAAATCTTTAAAGGTTCATCAATAGGCATAATTTTTGTAATCCATATGTTTTCTTTCCCATTCGCTCTAAGTTCTCATTCTCATTTATTTAGGCAACTGAAGGTCAAGACTTTCAGATAAAGGAAAAAGAAATGAGCCTGATACGCCAAATTGAGGTGCTTGTCTTCTAAAACTATTCCCACTGTGTAGATACTGATAACTTGACAAATGGGGCTAAACAGAGCTTTTCTCCTTTCTACTGATTATGTTTTTGAATTTTTGTTCGGCAAATCCATATGAAATGGTACATCACAATATCACCTCCATGCTAGGCTTCTTAAAATTCTGAATGTATGTGGACTCATCAGATTTACTGCAGGTGCCAGTGATGACTTTTCATTTGCATTAAAAAATGTGGTAGCAAACACCTCTATTCGCTGTTTTTGATGAACGAATAGATCTCTGAGACTTTTTTTTTCTCTGTGCAGTAGAAATTTTTCTGATCACTCAAACATTTTGGTTCATGTTCTGCAGTATTCAGATGTAAAGGATAAAATGTATAAGGGAGTAAAAAGGCTGCATTGTCAACAGTGTCAACTTGCCAAGCCTACATTCAGCTGAATGCTGACTGGTTTGACAAGTAGCTTGTGATAGAACATCTCTGCTCTGAGCAGGTCTCTGCTGTATGTGAGTGCAATCACATCACTGTTATCAGCAGGGAAGTTCCCTTATTTTCTTCACAATTTGCTCAGTTGTTCATTAGGGTCTGATTATTTATTTTGGTTGTGATCTAGGAGATCAATGAGAGGCTGCTCATATTTGAACAGGCAGCTTTCTTCTGTTGGTAAAGCAGACAAACGAAGAAGTCTTAATGCAATCCTTAGTGCTCTCTGTAGCAGGTCTGAAAACAGCAGTATACTTTCTGAAGCGGTAGATTCCTGATATTTCCAAAGCCTGGATCACTGCAAATCATGCCTGAATTTGGACACCTACTGCTAACAAGCTGCTGTATTTCACTGCAGTAATTCAGACTACAGGACTAAATCCAGGCTCAGTGGCAGGTTAGTTGTCACATAATTCCCCAAAAAGAATAGTTGCCTTGGTAAGGTAAACATAGCCGTTTTTCAGTGGCATGAGTCTTGACATCTCTATATTCTTGAATCACTTTCTGATTTTACCTTCAAGCATCACTTAGCAAATCAGCTGTTCTTCATGGACGGTGAAAGAGATGGTTTACTGCTCTATTAGTAATGGGAGGTCTCCTTCAATGCCATGAGTCTTCAGATTTTCACACGACAATGGGCCATTTAACTAACTCTCAGAGAGAAAGACAAACCTGCCCAGGGCAAGCCACACAGATGAATTCACACTGGCAAATCTGTGAGACTATGTACTAGAAAGTTGCATGGAGATTACAACATGTGATTGATTGTCTCTTTACGCTCTTTCCAGGTGGTGGGAGTTGAACAGTCACAAGTGATGCTGGGACCCTTGCAATGAGTTCACTAGAAAGAGAATGTGGTTAACTGTGATCTCTCCCAATCACCAAATAATTATGCTGTTCAAAGTAAGGTGAAGTTTTGCCCAGCTTCACTAAATCACAGATACCAGGGACACAGGAATGGACAAATCAGGCCCCTTTATCTGTGTAAGTAGAATAAGGATGATTATATAGTTTCAGCTTTATCAAGCAGTGTCAAAACCACTTATTTATTTTCTTCCAATTGCTTTTCAGTCTCAAACAGAAGAATTGACTTCACCAAGGAACAATTTTTTATCTTCAAGACAGGATGCTTTTTATGTGCCTGTGCTTGGACTTCTCTAAGCAACAGAATTCTGCTACCACTTGGGGTCTTTATGTGGAGCTAGCAAGACTAGTTCACAGTGAGATTCCTCAAACATTTCCACTGGCGTAATTCAAATTTGGTAACTGAAGGATCAGGTTAGTAGACAAGGAGAGGAAGGCAATGAAAGTGTGAGGTAGAAATCTTTTGTTAAATTTCCCATGGAAAGAAATGAACCTGAAACAGGGAATATAAGATTTGGGGAATCCTAATCCTATGCTCCATGCTTTTGATTGAACAGCTTACGTGTAGAGCCCTTTCCCTTCTTTGTATACACATGAGAACCAAGCACTGCTATATGAGAGGAAAAATCAGTAAGAACTTCATCTCTTTGGTCTGTTTTCTAGAAAGTAGTTACAGCATAATCTTAAATGTCTCATATAGATACTCTGAATAACTGGACATATTTTATGATTTGAGCTGTGCTAAATGCATTGTGTTTCACTGTCTTACAGACTGTTATAGCTTGTGTCAGCAATATAGGGACAGAGTCTTTTAACTTTTAACTAATAACTTACTAATGATCTTTTATTTTTGGATTTTGTGTCTTTTTTTATTTCCTTTTGCAAATACAGCTTTTTCAGTCTACATCCTTCCTACTGTGCTATTTCAGGACCGAGTAGTCATTGTATTACTTATGTGTAGATAGTCTTACTTGATGACAGCCCTGAAAAACATCAGAAACATAAAAGAACATTCAGATAATGAGACCAATAAAGAGTGGACATGATAGCATACTTCGTGCTTTTGTTCTTTTGTTCTTTTTTTTTTTGACAACCACAGCAATCCTTTTAGTTTTCATTACAAACTTTCAACAGGTGTTATTAATGCAACTAATGCACCTACTTTTAACACTCCAATTTGTACTCAGTTACCATCTGAGATTGTGGGGATTTTTTTTTTTTTTTTTTTTTTTTGTTGGAAATTATTATTCTAAAGAATTCCCAAAAGTGGTAGGTCAAGTAGTCAACACCACTTCTGTGGAAGATGAAAAATATATTCCTCTAGACTGATTGACAGGTTTTTGCAAACTACAGATTTTTCATGGTTTGGTATTTCTCCTTTATTTTCACCAGCTTTGTGGTGTATTCATCAAACTATTTAGTGACTATAACAATAAAACTGCTGTTGCAGTGTTTCCTGAAATGTGCAGCCATGTCTTCAGACTATTAAATAAAAATTTAATTTTCACTGTGAAAATATTTGATAGCAATCTTTAGAAGTGGAAATTTTTCTATGATCTGAAAATGGAATCCAGAAAATGTAAGGGAGATGTTCTTCTCTCTCTTTAGATAATTTCTTATTCTCCAGATTTCTTGTCAAATTCTGTATGCTATTGTCACATTTGCTGGAGTTCCTAACAATCACTAAGACTTCTGTAGCCCTACCAAGGGATGGGACCTATTCTTAAGATGTGTTAGGTTAGAACAACAGTGGACATTGCTGTTTTAATCCATGGTCATTTAAACCTTCTAAGTTCTACTTTTTGTAATAAACACCCTTCCTGAGCATAACTGAAAATTATGGAAGTCTGTAGTTTTTCTGTTTAGCAGTTCTTGAATTTAGCAGAATTGGAAAGTGAATGAAAAATCTGTTCTTCATGTTCTGGACATCCAACAGAAATAGTCTTCTGTGACCCGCCTCGAATTGTTTTGTGTTTCTTTTAAAGACAGATTTTAGAAATTGGCTTCTTATCTTTTCTCTGTGTGTGTGCTGGAAAGCTGCCAAAGTAAACAGAGGCAGGTGCACTGCAATTGCATCACCAGGCCCCACATGTCTAAGTACCTGATTTGGAGTTAGAGTCAGACAATTAAGTCACCATGTCACCTTAACCATGTCCACACGTAACAGCTCTTGCTGGGTCAGAGGAGGGAATACCCATTAAAAAAATGGTTCCGTCATGGTTTAACCTGAGCTGGCAACTGAGACCCACACAGCTGCTCACGCCATTCCCTCCAGTAGGATGGGAAGAGAATCAGAAGGGTAAAAGTGATTAAACTTGTGCCTTGAGATAAAGACAGTTTAATAGATAAGACAAAAGCCATATGTGTAAGCAAAGCAAAATAAGGAATTAATTCACCCCTTCCCATTGGCAGGCAGGTGTTTGGCCATCTCAAGGAAACAAAAAAACAACAAATCAAATTAAATTATTCCTGGTGCAAACACAAAGGTAGATTCATTTCTTGTATGCACCATTAGTTTCAATGGGGATTTGTAAGATACATCAGTTCGGTGTTTTATGAAACCATAACAAATAAGCACAATTATTTCATGTGGGGAGTAAGTAAAACTGTGTTTCTCACAATACTTTTTATAATTTATTGTTCAGGCAGACATACTGAACATTACTAGAGGTGGGTAGGTTAGCTCTTCGATAGTGTGCTGCCCGTTGTTACTATGAATTGGTATTTCTGCCTAATGTGTGGTATTTTTTTTGTTTTTATAAGTGTGTGCATATAAATGTGAGTTTGCCAGAGAGGTCCATAGTAATATGCTGTTACTAAAATTGAAAATGTTAATAGTCTGATTTGAATATCTCTGTACAGCTTGTGATGTATCAGCAAAACTCTTGTATATTGGGACTTTCAGTTTAAATACCATAGCACTGTGATGAAAGCTACCATAAACTTTCTGGGAAACCATCACTACTGGGTGCCTGTCAAAGGTGCCTGTCCTCCCGCAGTATGAGGTTCATACAGGTGGATTCAGAGATCTGTCTGCAGGTTTATGGTCTCACTGGGGTCATTGAGATGTGGTGAGATAGTCCACAATGACAGGAGAGCTGCTGGGAGGGAATACAGTCTTTTTAGAGGAATGAGCAAGGAAGGCAAGGAGGAGGAGTTTATGTGACCCCTTTCTGTGAGAGACCAATGGGAATGCATGGATAGAGCTATGCCTTGGGATGGGCGGTGAGCCAGGTGAAAGCTTGTGGGTCAGGATTAGTGAGCACACCAACATACGAGGTATATCGTAGTGTGTGTCTGCTGCAGATCCTGACCAGGAAATGCAAGTACATGAGGCCTTCACAGACACTTGCAAGAAACCTCATATTCACAGGTCCTGCTTCTCGTTGAGGATTTTCAGCCACCATGGTAAGTGCTGGAGGGACAACCTGGCTTGGCATAAGCAATCCACAGTCTCTGGAGTGCATTGATCATAACTCCCTGACAAGTGATCAAGGAGTGGTGAAGAGAGATCCTTTGTCTGGCATCTCCCTGTGTGACCTTCCATCTCAAGAACACATTGATTATCACAGCCATCCTGCCTGATGTGCTGGTTTCTGCTAGGAACATCACTGCCCAAGTATTGGATTTTACCTGAGAACACATTTCTTGGCTGGTGACTTCAAGTGCCACAGCTACAATATACACAAAATTATTTCCTTACAGTCTTTCTTTTACATCCACTTGTTTTTACTTCTTGTCTCACACCCTTTTATCTAGAGCAGATGGTAGTTTGTCTCATCAATTAAGGTGCCATCTTATGACATTGGCCTTCTAGGTAGCTGGAGTTCCCAGCTGCCCATGATGAGTTCCTCACTGAGGAATGATCAGTGTCATCTCAGGAGTGCCAGAAGTGAACTGAGATCCACTTCTATTCCTCCAGAAAGCAGCAGGAAAGAGAAAAGGTTGTGCAATGAACCATTACAATTTCTCTTCAGCAGGCTTCATTATGCTTCCTCCATAGTAACACAGATTCAAAAGTGTTTTCGTCAAATCCGAGAAGCATCACTTTTTAATTTAAATCCATTTCTTGTATGTATATTTTCCAATTATCTCTGCATGTAAATTCACCTCTTTTTAATTTCTGTGTTACAGCTGCCACAAATCTTACTAGAAATCAGTTTCTACTGAACTTAATAATAGCTCACAAGACTCTTCAGTTGGAGTGTCTGCAAGGAAAGTAGAGTTCTGTTTTACATTGCTTGTATAAACAAAACTACATTTGATTAGTCTCATTTCATTTGTAATGCTCTGTTGTGTATTGCATGAAACAGATACAAAAGATGCAGAAACGCTGTTTATTTTTCTTTGTTAAAAATTCTGTATTTCCAGCTGAGCAGTGTATTTACACGCCATTCTTTAGTCAATCTCTACTGCTTAGTTGAGTCTAAATGCTGGGTGTGTATCTCATATTGTAAGCTGAATAATACATCAAGTTTACAAAATAACGATTCTCCCCTGTGTTTCATTAAAATAAGGATACTGAATTAAAATGCTCAGTGAAGACATTGTCTAGCTTTGCTAGTATGCTTTATCTAATTCCTGTTGGGCTCTGTTATTGGAAGTGGAAACTACACCTTCTGAGGTCTCCAACCTGCCAATACATGCTGCTGTCTGTGACACCATCCTGCTATATTATCATGTACATTATCATTAGAGAATTCTGCCTATTGTATTTAAAAAGGAAAAAGAAAAAAACACATAAAAATTGAAACTTAGGAAGGTTTTTAAGTAGGCCAGGTAAACACTGTTAGAGGAAAGATGTGCAGAGGAATAAGGTTTCGGGCTGTACAATTACTCTTAGTTTTGTGACATTCATGGCACAGGGGGCTCTGTTCTGCCTGTGCCTGCTCAAGCAAACACAATGCCTTATTTGACTCTTTATTGTTTAGGATTTCTGTTCCACATAATGAAAGATATAAAAATATTACTGTGAGTTTTAAATCCCTGGGAAGCTGGGTCTGTTCATTCTATGAAGCCGTTTGGAGGAAGGAGCTTTGGCAGCATATCTGTTGTGGCAAGTGTTTGATGAAAGGTGTCTTTAGAAGACAAACAAAACCAGCCCTCATCCCCTGTGTGAGCTGTGTCTGTGGGTAGGTGGACTGATGTAGATGACTGTACTGAACCATTGTCCGAGTCTGGAAAAGATCCACGGAGGAACTGCATTATTCCAGCATTTTTTCAGGTTGCTTGTGGCATAAGTCACTGTTTTTATGCCATTTCCCACACATTCTCCTGGAGAAACTGGCTGCTCGTGGCTTGGATGAACGTACTCTTCACGGGATAAAAAACTGGCTGGATGGGTGTGTCCAGAGAGTGGTGAGGAATGGAGTTCAATCCAGTTGGCGGCGGATCACAAATGGTGTTCCCCAGGGATCTATATTGGCACCTGCCTTCTTTAACCTCTTTATCAGTGATCTGGATGAGGGGATTGAATGCACTGCCAGTAACTTTGCAGATTGGCTCTCAGCTGGCTGAGAGTGTTGAACTTGAGGGTGGGGGAGCTCTACAGAGGGGATCGGGAGTGGCTGGATCGCTGGACTGAGGCCAACAGTATGAGTTTCAACAAGGCCAAGTGCTGGGTCCTCACAACACTACAGGCTGCAACACTACCCCTTCAACACTACAGGCTTGAGGACGAGTGGCTGGAAAGCTGCCCAGCAGAAAAGGACCTGGGGATGTTGGTCGATGGCTGGCTGAATATGAGCCAGCAGTGTGCCCAGGTGGCCAAGAAGGCCGATGGCATCCTGGCTTGTATTAGCAATAGTGTGACCAGCAGGAGCAGGGAAGTGATTGTTCCCCCTGTACTTGGCACTGGTGAGGCTGTACATTGAATACTGTGTCCAGTTTTGAGTCCCTCACTACAAGAAGGACACTGAGGTGGTGGAGTGCCTCCAGAGAAGGGCACCGAGGCTGGTGAATGGTCTAGGACAAAAGTCCTGTGAGTAGCAGCTGAGGGAACTGGGGTTGTTCAGCCTGGTGAAAAGTAGACTCAGGGGTGACCTCATCACACTCTACAACTACCTGAAAGGAGGTTGTAGTGAGGTGGGTGTCAGTCTGTTCTGCCAAGTAACAAGCGATAGGATGAGAGGAAAAGGCCTCAAGTTATGTCAGGGAGATTTAGGTTGGATATTAGGAAAAACTCCTTCACCGAAAGCGTGGTAAAGCATTGGAACAGGCTGCTGAGGGAGGTGGTGGAGTCCCCATCCCAGGATGTATTTAAAAGATGTGTAGATGTGGTGCTGAGGCACATGGTTTAGTGCCTGGAAGTGCAAGGTGAGTGGCTGGACTTGATGATCTTATAGATCTCTTCTAACCACAATGATTCTGTGATTTGGTGAAGTCAGCACCACATGCAAAGCCTTGAGAATCTGCCAGCTAGTTATGTGGAGGGCTTTGCCCTGTAATCCCAGCTTTTCAGACTCATCTCCCTTCAGCACAGGCAAAAGAAGTAATAAAGAAACTGGAGTGTAGTAATAAAGAGAATTGCTTTCCTCAGAACTTTCTAAGTGCCGGTATTTCGCTTGGTAGATAATGGTGAGGGACTGGCTGTGATTTCCAAGCCTGCGTTCAGCACAGTTTTAAGCTTGCTTCTCTTTTTGATACCATTATTAGTTTTGGCCAATGTACACTAAACTGGAGAAAACAATAAAATTAATTTTTTTAATATTTCTTAAATTAAGTTTGTGACAGATCTCTTGCTTGAAGGAAAAGCATGTTGGACTCCCCAGCGTGGTCACACTGAGCACCAGAGGGGTCTTAACTGCAATACCAGTCCCTTCTTGTCTCCCTCTTTTGCAACCCATCTCCTGAGATGCACAGCACAGCTCTCAGGAGCGGAGGTAGCCTCAGGCATATATGAGACACCACCTTGGGGACTCTCAGTCTCCAGTGGGAGACCAAAAAAGCAGCAGGCAAAATTACCTCTTCTGTGCCTGGATTTTTATTGCCCTCTCTGAGAGGTAGTGGTATGTAACCAGCTGAAAGAGCAGTTCTCTCTGGAAATTTCAAACTAATAGCTTTTCCCTAAAAAAATCCGAATCTGAAATAAACCAAGCTGTATTCAAGAGAGTTTAATGGTGATAGCTGAGTCACTGGACTGGGATTCCTGACCCTGCTGTGGGAAGGTTGTCACAGGGCAAAGCACCTTGGCGCTACCTGCTCCTGCTCACTTGGATGGACAACCAAGTGGGAAGCAGTCACTTCCCAGCAGCTCAATGGACCCCAGTGGGAATGGCAGTGCATGACATGACACTGCCTCTCCTCTGCATGTCCCAGACTCCTCTAAAAGGACCGACCACAGGGAGCCAGTGTGCTTTGGTGGGCTCCTGGGCTCCCAGCCTGTGCCCCAGAAAGTCTGGATCTTAGGGAACAGGGTGCAGATATAGGGAATAACATTTTTCTTTAGGAGACGTCTAGGAGCCCATGTGTCACTTGCACTCCTGGATAAAAATTTTCTGTCATTGGAGAGGGGAAGGGTCTTACCAGTTTCAGAAAATTTTCCATTCACTGAAATGCTACACTTTTATTATTGCTTGGGTTTGCTTCATTTATTTGCTTTGGAACATTTTTCAGCTGGGACAGTTAATGAATATGAAAAAGATTGTATCTTTGTTGATTCAACTGGTCTATTTTATAAAGTGCTCAAATCAGCTTTAGTAGCTGAAAATGCAGCTGTTTCTCTTCAAATACAGATGGTTTTATAGCTGATAAGTCAAATTAAGCCTGAACAAGCAATGCTAGACTACATCTCAGCTAGTTTAAGAATCAATTTTAGAGATTTATAATACCACAGTGGGTACTGTTCTGTATTATCTTGATGTGCAATGATTTACACATTTACCAACTACTTACCATTAATAACATAGGCATAGAAAATCTCAGTCAGTAAAGTACAAAGTATGCTACTGAACAGGGTTCCCAGCAGTGCCAAGGGGCCTCCTCACAGAAAGAAAAGAAACTCTGAATAAACTGGTTTTGCATGTCTGTAACTGTGTATTGGCATTCATCCAGTGTGGCTGCTTTGACATTTTTTCTTTCTTTTTAATTTTTTTTTTAATATTATAGCTTTCTGGTATGGAGTCGTTAGAATGATGGAAGACAATTATAGATGAAACAGAATTTGCCTGTGTTTAATATGGGCAAGTTCTCAGTTACTCCCACTCTACTGTTCGCATCAGGAATGTTACAATGTGATCTTATCTGCTTTTTGACTCTCAGAAGACTATTTTGTGGCTTATGAGCACAAGCAAACTGTGTGTTTGATGCACTGATAAGCTGAAATTTAGGGAGTCTTAAGCTTTTACCATGGTAAGTAGAGGACTGCACTAAGAGACACATTTCTACAGGTAGCATAGTTAAGCTGCAAAACCATATTTGGACTCAAGAAAGTCAAGGACTCTCCACAAATCTAAACCTGTTCTTTGGCTTTTTCCTTGCCACTTTTGGTGGCTCTTTTGCTGCCTGCCACATGTCTGGCCCTCACACCATCATA
>NW_010401836.1:0-21035 GCF_000710305.1 Buceros rhinoceros silvestris
GGAGGCACCGCACCGCTCCGTGCTCGCCCCGGCGAGGAGCGCTACCCCGCACCACAGCGCTCCACAGCTGCCCGGCGGGGGTCCTGTCGCCATCCCATTCCTTCTGCTGTCGCCCCGTGCCGTCCCTGCGGGAGCAGCAGCTGTCCCTCTGATTTTGAGGCATATCCTTGGCTCCAAGAGCAAGTCTCTCCGATAGCATGGGGCGCTTTACTGTCTGGGACTACGTGGTCTTTGCGGCCATGCTGCTGGTCTCGGCCGCCATCGGGGTCTACTACGCCTTTGTGGGAGGGGCACAGAAGACATCTGACGACTTCCTCATGGGGGGCCGCAGCATGACCGCCGTCCCTGTCGCGCTGTCGCTCACCGCCAGCTTCATGTCAGCTGTCACTGTGCTGGGCACCCCTGCTGAGATCTACCGCTATGGTGCCATTTTCTGCATCTTCGCCATCACCTATGGCCTGGTGGTACTGTGCAGTGCCGAGATCTTCCTGCCTGTCTTCTACAAGCTGGGCGTTACTAGCACATATGAGGTAAGGTGGAATGGAAGGAGCCTTTCTGCAGCCTTCAGGGAGCTGGGGGGCTTCTCACCCCTGTTTTCTACATGTCTTCCCTCAGTCTCTTACCTCAAATGTCCCTGCACTCTGTGCTGCCCTGTATCTCCACACTCCCAAGAGCAGACTGCAACCTGCTGTGTCCTGCCCACACTGCCTCCACAAAGAGGAGATGTTCAGCCCTGCTGGCTTGGCTCAGAAGCTGTGTATCATGCCAGATTTGTTTTCACATTCCAGCTACTCAATTCAGCAGGTGGATTAATCCTTGTGCAGGTTGGATAGTGACATGTGGTTAATGACGTGTTATTAATAAACCAAGAGCAAAATGCAAGACCAATCTAGCATAGGAACTAGAGTTCTCCCATCACACTCCCTCCAGATGGGTTTCTAAGCTTAAGATCAGCCACAGCAGTCCCCCTCTGGCAGGGTATGTATTTGTGCTGTTCCTAGAGATTTTGGGTAGACCCCATTTCCATCTGAGGCTGTTCACACTGGTGAATGTCTTCTCCATCATGCTTATGTGGGGAGGTCAGCAAGTGTTCTGTATCTGTGAGAGTTTTCTTCCACCAAAGTATGGCTAAGCTGGTCTTCAGTGTGTAACTTAAAGTTATAGGTATCAATGCAGAGACACATCTGGGGTGGTGGGACAATCAGGGGTCAAGTCTGACTGTTTTGGGGTGATGAAGCATTATATTAAGACATTATTCTAATTTAAAAGGTCCGTGCAACCTGTTTATCTTCCTGCATGGGAGAGCTCCTAGCTGCAGATTTGGAGGCAAATTGCTCTTCTCACAGAGCACATCGGGAAAGGGGCATTGGTGCAGGTGAAAGTCTTTTGTTAGATACTGGACTTTATCATTTTATCACACTGAACAGGGAGGGTTGCAGCACTGGAAGCTGAAAACAAGGTTTCTGTTGGTGAATTTGGACAAGAATTCACCAACAGAAATTTCTGGTGATTTCCAGAGTGTTTTTAAATAAAGACTTTTGACTGGAAACTCACTGATAATCTTGGGGTTAAGTGAGAGTAGTGCAGCTATAAAAGATATATCTTCTATTGGTGGTCAGGGTTCAGAGATTAAACAACTTCTGGTGTCTTTCCAGGAGTTCGGTACTGATTCCTTGCGTAGACATGCTAACAGATCATGTTTTAAATGCTCAATTCGCAAGTAAGCACTTTGAGATATTTCAGTGTTTGCTTGTGTCAGTTGAACAGACCATCAGGCAAAGGTGATCCGTTTTTACAACCACACACCCTAGAGGGTTGTTAAGAACAGATGGTGGGAAGAAATCTGCCCTGTAGCATGGACAGACTTATTCAGAGGTTGTGCTGTCCCAGGCTAGGCAGAAAAGAGAGGGTTCCTGTTTTGCAAAAGGCTTGATTTCCACTTACTGGTAGAATATGGCAAGTTGCTTTGGGCAGTGCAGAAGATGAGGTTACCACCATGGAAGAAAGCTGCTGACCACTGAGAACCTTCTGCCCACTCTCACAGCCGTTCAGAAGGACACGCATAATGCCAGAGTTTCCAAATCGACTAAGGCTTAGGAATAGCTGTAATGCTTTCTTTTTCTCTGATCTCACAACAGAAGTGGGGTCTGTTGTTTGCTGTTATGTCATTGTGAACTTTTAGGTTGGCTTGGGCAGTCAAGATTTGGACTTGATAATCATTTTGATTCCCTTCCAACTTAGGATATTCAACGATTCTGTGATAATACAGAGAATACGTGCTGGTCTCTTGCCAGGTCACGGTGCACAGCTCCTCATCTATTGAGTGCCCGGAGGCAGCTGGGTAGCACCAGTTTTCATTCTACAGACTCCATTGTATTCTGACTAGTTTATGTCTGCTTCACTTGCTTGTGTGTTATTAACCAATGAAGAGGTCTGTAGAGAAATATCAAATCAAGTTGAAAGAGATATCAATCAAGGTGACTCTAAGAGTTTTGGCAATTTATGTAAAAGTAAAAATGATGCTATGCCCTTTTCATTGTTTCACTCTAGTCCTATCAGCAGAGTCAAGTTTCAGTATAAACGTTTGTTTTTTCTTCTTTTTTTGCAGTATTTAGAGCTTCGATTTAATAAATACCTGCGCCTTTGTGGAACGGTCCTCTTCATTATACAAACGGTAAGTAAACCTTAAAGCTGTTCTGTGGTCCTCATAGCTACCAAGATTCTTCAGCTTAGTGTAACTGGCTGTTTCCTCTGAATGATTGATGAGGTTACTGCAGTGTATGGATTGCTGGGAGTGGGAGAAACAAAGCTCTTTCTGCTCCAAAGCAATGAGGTGGGGAGCAGATGCTGGGCTACCTGCCTCTTGGGTCTCTGTGCATTGTTGAGCACCCAGAGCAGTCACTTGGCATCAGCACCATGCCAAGAGACAAGCAACCCTTCACTGCAGGGTAGCAGTGTGAAGAGCAGGCATTCGCCTGCCTGCTGGAGAACCCCACAATGGGTTCAGAATGTAAACATGCCCCAATTATCTACAGCAGCAGTTTTCATCCTCTGGTGCATGAATTCTGGGAGTCTGACTAATTCTCAAGGGTCTGTGAAAGGTGACAAAACAAGCTGTCAGGAGCTGTCATTTACTGCACAAGGGTTTGTACCACCACCACTGGAAAAAAAAAATTGGGCGTCTGCAAACTGAGAAGTAGTAAATTACTGCCCTGGGGTATGTTATGCAAAAACAGTTAGTGGTTAAATGTACAGGGAGCATGTGCCAAATACATCAGAAACAAAAATGTCTTCTCTTCACAATTTGTAACTGGACTTTTTGGGAAATTCAAATATACAGTCAGAAAACTTTTTGAGTTACATGCTTGTTTTTTTCCGGTTTTTTATATTTAAGAGACACCAGGACAATCACACTTGCACCAATAAGATGGTGGTCAATGCAATGCTGTCTCCTTATTTGAACGGTGCTTAGCTGGCATTTATAGATACACAAGCTCATAGGAAAAGTAGAGCGCTAGCATGTGTGAATCCTGACACTGTTTCACCAGCAAATACCAAGACATCACAGCTGCATGAGTTGGAACAAGCCAAGCATAATCTTTGCTTACAAAGATCAGAAAAAACAATTCTATACAACTTAAATACGTGCTCCAGGAAATGAACTCAAGATCTGTAGATGTCTTTCTGTGATAAGCATAGCAACTTAATCTGAATAATGAAAAGATTAGTGAGGAAAGGAGATTCCCCAGGATTTTAATGGTGCAATTTTAACAGTTCTGTAAATGGTGGCATGTGTTTAAAAGAAGAAGAAAAAAATGGATATGTAGTAATACAACCTGAAAAGCTACTGAAGAAGTGGAAAGATCGTATCATCGGTCCTGTTTTAATTTACACAAAAATGTGATCATACTTGTGACAAATTTTAATTTCTGGTGGTTGAAAGCTTCTGGCATTTGTTTGCTGTGTATGAGAAAGCCACTCATGCTGATTCCCAGATTTAGCAGGCTTGGAGACATATGGGTTTGACTGATGGACTATCAGGAAGTTGGCTGGACGGTTGCATCCAAAGAGTTGCAGTCAATAGCTAAATGTCCTGATGGAAACCAGTAATGAGTGGTGCCCTTCAAGGGTCAGCACTGAGACCAATACTATTTAATGTCTTAGTTAATGGCATCGATAGTGGGAATGAGTTCACCCTCAGCACGTGTGTGGATGACACCAAGCTTAGTGGTGTAGCTGATTCACTAGAGGGAAGAGAGGGCATCCAGGGGTACTTTTACGAGTTTGAGGAGTAGGCCTATGTGAACTTGATGCAGTTCAGCAAGGCCAAGTGCAAGGTTCGCTCTTGGATCAGGGCAATCCCCAATATCAATACAGACTGGGGGATGAACTGATTGTGAGCAACCCTGCAGGGAAGGACTTGGGGATACCGATGGATGAAACATTTGACGTGAGTGTCGCCAGACAACATGAGAGCATCCGGTTCCTCCATGTTGAACCCAGGACAGTGAGCCAGCAATGTACACTCATAGCCCGGAAAGCCAATTCTATCCTGAGCTGCATAAGAAGAAATTTGGCCAGCAGGTTGAGGGAGGTGATCCTCCACTTCTACTCCGCTCTTGTGAGACCCCATCTAGAGTACTGCAGCCAGTTGTAGCATTCCCAGCAAAATAAAGTCAAAGACCCAATAAAGTAGGTCCAGAGGTGGACCATGAAAATGATCAGAGGGATGGAACACCTCTCCTGTGAAGAAAGGCTGAGTGAGTTGGGGTTGTTCAGCCTGGAGAAGAGAAGGCTCCAGGGAGACATTATTGTGGCCTTTCAACATTTAAAGGGGGCTTATGAAAAAGGTCCAGAGAGACTTTTTACCAAGGCCTGTAGTGACAGGACAAGGGCCAATGATTTTAAACTGAAAGAGGGCAGTTATATTTGATATAAGGAAGAAATTCTTCGCAATGATGGTGATGGGACACTGGACCAGGTTGTCTAGAGAAGTTGGGGATGCCCTATCTCTTGAAGTGTTCAAGGTCAGGTTGGATATAGCTACCTGATCTAGTGGAAGATGTCCCTGCCTACAGCAGGAGAGTTGAACTAGCTGTTCTTTAAAGGACCTTCCCACCCAAACCGTTCTATGATTCTATCATTCAGCAGTATGTGCTGACAGCAAGTCGAATATCGACAAATGTCAGCAGTGGCAGCTAGTTCTGAGGAGACATTTGCCAGGGACAGATCAGGTCTGGCAGCTTTCGTTACACAGAAGCTATAGCTGACAACCTAGAGAGGACTCATGGCATTGAGAAAACAAACATGCGCACACACAGGGAGGGAGTGGTACACAGGTAAGATCAGTTGTTTCCCCAATGGTCCCACCATCCTTTCTGGCACATCCTTGTAGCAAGGGACCAGGGCAATCTGGTGATGCTGCGTGGTGTAGCTCCTCCGTACTAATTTCCTCCCATGTCTGGATTACTGCTCACTCCAGTTACCTCTTGACTCTCTCCCCAGCATAAGCCTCTGGACATGTGGCAGACCTCTGCCACAGGGACTGGATTTGACCTGCTTAAAAGTCACAGGGGATAATCCAGTGGTTAGCCATGCTGCTCTGGTTTACCACCTGTGCCTAGGGCAGACTCCACACTTGGCAGGAAGGCCAGAGGCTTGCTCAGTGCTGGATGATGTCTGATACTGCTGCTTTTCCATGCTCAAGTCCCACTCCTGTAAATCAGGGGTCATGGTTCAGCCATGGAAAGCTGAATCAAGTCAGCTGACTCAAAGCTGAATCAAGACAGGACCTGACTGTGCTTTAGATCCTTTGAATCAAGACCACTGACCTTCACAGAAGTTATCTGTACCTTGCAAGCTGTATTCCACTGGACCATGTCACAGCTGAACTTGTCCTAGCAGTGCAAGGCAGTAATAACAGTGGTAAAAAAGCAAACAGGATTTAAATATATACACAAAGAAATTACAGAGGATGTCAGCGTATGAATCCATTATGCCCAGAAAAGTGTATGGGATAGCTCTTTTGTTTGCCTATATCTTTACTGTATTGGGTGAAAATGCAAATCTACTGATAATCATGCATGGTTTCATCTGACAGGAGCGTAATTCTATAATGCTATCCATAATGAGTAACTAATGCTGTATTTTTTGTTCTTACTCACATGCATTATAGTTGCATACTGAGAGGCATATCGATTCTGAAAATGAGAAAATAAATTGTAATTGGTTTCTTGGCAATCGGTGTAAACCTTATCAAGTTCCTTTTGCACTTGTTTCTGCCATATAATTACAGTTTTAAAGCCATAAAATAAGTTAATTATAAAAGCCAGGAGAAGATAAGAGGGATTTGGTCTTTAAGAGTCCCTCGTGTTTGTTTTAAGAACACTAGGCTGTGAGACTGCAGTCTCGATTGTAATCAGACATTCGTCTTCTAACAATTGGAATTATTTCCTAGCAGTTATGAATTTAGGAAATATTGAATGCATAAATCCTTGCAAAGAAATGATCTCAGAAAGCTATCACCTTCCCAGGAATTTACATTTATTTTGATCTTATATCTTTTTTCCCCTTCTAGACTTTATATACTGGTATTGTCATTTATGCTCCAGCTTTAGCACTAAATCAAGGTAAGATGAGTATACTGCAACTGCCCTTCTACTGTCATATTTTTTCCTGCATGTAATAGTGGCATGCTTTTTTTGGCACTGCATACCTAAAAATATAGCTCAAGGCTTGACTGTGTCATATTCTAAGATTTCCTGATGGAAGTTCTGCTAAAAGGCCTCACATTTGTAATCCTAGTCCTTTATCCCCCTACCTGTAAGGAATTATAGAAGCAGCTCAAGGGGAAAACCTGTTCCCATTTACTCTACCTCTCATGCAACATTCTTAGGTAATGGCTACATTCAGAAAAATTAAGAAGACTTACATAAATTTTGAAGGCAATGCAGAGACTTAATGTACTTAATTCCCCTGCTTATGTGCTGTTTTTCAAGAGGAGAATGAGGCAAAAGTTCTATAAATATGGTTTTGGGCTCCCCGGAACTGTTTAACTCAGCCTATCATTTTGCCAGGAAAATCACATCAACAGCAAGGAGATCTTCAAACTTAAGATGTTTGTTGTGATATTTACAAAATGAAATATTTCCGTTTTCTATTCCAAAAGGACTCTTTGCTTTGAAAATGAGCCAAATTTATTTTTAAAGGGGGAAGAAAAAGTTTTTATGTGGAGTCAAATGTGGAGTCTATTTTTAATATGACACAATTTATTTGCCCACTTGGCAAGAAAAAACAATAGCAAAATGCAAATAAAAAATGAATCATTTTGGCTAGAATGGAAATCACAATTGTTCTGTTCATTTTTTTGTTGTGTTTTTTGGGGTTTTTTTTGGCTGGTTCCTTAGAACAAAAAGGAAGAATAAAACCAACACTGTCTGCAGTTATCTCCTCTGGCGTATAAATCCTACAGGCTTTATGTCCTTGATGTTTATATTTGCCCTGCAAATACACAATAAACCAAGCTATGACCTACCTGTCTCCCAACTAGAAGCAATGTTTTTCATTAGTTTTGTTGCAGCATTTCTCATTAGCCTGAGCTATCTGTTGGGGAGTGCTGAAGTGCCCTGCCTGGCAGCGCATGAGCGTGTCAAGCTGGGGCAGTGACAGCCTGTATGCCAACCACGGCACAGTGAAGTCTGGCATAAATATACTACCATGTTTCCCTAAAGGAAAGAAGAATAAAAGAAAGGCTTTTAGTCTGACACATTTCTTCCAGTGCATGCTTGAACCGCTTTGCCTCCGTGGAGCATCCCTGTGCTGTTTACTTGCTTAAATCCCCGACTCAGGACTCTGTGGGACTACCCAGGTGCTTCAAGGAAGGACACGTATTTTAAAACCTTCATGAACTGGGGCATACAAACATATTGGATGTGTTGTTTGGCAGCATTCTCATTAACGACAAATAGCTTCTAAGATCCTGAAATACATCTAGCTTTGTAGCAGTTTCTAGCGTCTCTAATAACTGTTTCGTTTTCAGAACTAGTTAATGAGAATCCCCTGGTTTAGACACACTATTCTTTTCATTGCCATTTTTACCTCCTACTTTTGCATTTAACTTATTTCTGTTTATTTTCAACAACCACACTGGGGGTAAAAAATCCACCTTCATTTTTTTTGTCCCCAATGCCTCATTCACACTGGTGCCATTTCCCTCTTTTTCAGTCACTGGCTTCGACTTGTGGGGTGCAGTGGTGGCGACCGGTGTGGTCTGCACATTCTACTGCACACTGGTACGTGGGCCCTTCAACTGAGAAAAATCTCTGTTCCTTTCACCATTCATGTTAAATGTGGAATTTATTGCAAGTTAGCCTAATAACCAGGTTACCTTGTGGGAGTGCATTTCACAGTGCAGCTGTAGCCACAGGGACACGTTCACCCAGGGACTTCTCTGGATGCAAAGGTAGCCAGTATGTGACTCAAATCTTTTCTGTTCATTAAAACATTTTTAAGAACCACGAAAAAGGTTTCCCTTCCTAAACATCCTCCTGTGATTTTTCTTCTAATCTAGTAGGGTTTAGCTCTGTAATTTGTCAAGCACCTGCTTACCGCAACTATAATAGTCTTGTCTGTTATTGAACAGAGACACTGAAAATAGTAAGTGCCACATGAACAGGTTGGTCTTTAGATTAGTGTTAATTGGCCAAATATCTAGAAATTACTAAATGGAGCCTCAGTGACAAATTTACTTGTATATGTTAGATTAAATCAAGTTTATTTTTATTCATATGAATGGTATGCCTTCTGGAGTTAGTGGTACTTTATATATGTAAGACAAGCACTGTCTGCCAATTTATCTACAAACTTCTGAATCAGGTTATGTGATGAAGGGACCACTGGATCAAACTATGTGCACGGCCAAAGTGAATCCTAGTGGACTTCAAAAAAGGCTCAGGGTGTCCTGAATAGGTTCCAGGATGCAATTACTAAACACTCCATTACAGAATTGTTTCTATGAAAGATGATGAATTTCCTCTAGTATGCATAATATGGATAGTAACGTTTCTCTTAGTTGAATGTGAGTCCAAAGCAAGAGTACTCCTGTCCTGTTTTACCTGATATATGATGTTCCTCATGCAGGGTGGTCTGAAGGCAGTGGTGTGGACAGATGTTTTCCAGGTTGGAATCATGATCGCTGGATTTTCGGCTGTGATTATACGAGCTGTGGTGGTTCAGGAGGGAATTGGACGTATTGTAAATGATTCCTACTATGGAGGAAGATTAAACTTCTGGGAGTGAGTTTGTACTTGCTGACGATGTGCCTTTTTATAACTACAAATAGAGCCCAAGCCATTAACTGAAATTAAATTGCTACTGAAGGAGAAGGAGGGCAGGAGTTGTGACCCAGTTTTTATATATTTTTAAACAAGCTTACCTAGTTTGAGGGGTATACAGCATGCAAAATCCTATAAAGAGAAAAACCTTTTTACTTTGTAAGTAGGTGTTTTAAGGATACATTTTGGATTCCACTGAAAGCAAATGGTGAATAGGAGAGGACAATCATATTTATATTTATAATTTGCAAGTAGCTGGTTTGGCATTTCAGCTACTGAACCAAACAACTGGGAAAATAATAGTTTTTGTCTAAATGGAAAAAGGGAGATGTTTCTCTTTTCCTGGAAGAAAAATAAAAGGTAGTTTTAATAATATTTTACCCTCTGTTAATCATGCCTAAAATATCATTTTGCCAGGTCAAGAATATTCATTCTGACAGTGTTGAATCAAAAACCATTTTAAGTTAAAAAAGAAGTTGCTGTACTTTTGATGAATAGGTGATTCCTCTGAGAAACTTCACCCAGCGATGTTAGTAAAAGTTTAGTGTGACAAGTATTACCTTTTGTCCTTTTGTCTATTGGTTCAGGTTGTTCTCTCAAATTCTTCAGTAAGTAATTCATCTGGGGATTTTTTTTTTTCTTCTCATGAATAGTCTTTTATTTCAATCTGTTTGGCTGAGTTAAAGTCATAGATTTCACAGAGGGAAAAAGAAAAGGAATAAAAAAAGGATTAAAGACATAATAGGTGAAATAATATAATTACATTGTTCACCAAGATAACCATAATTTATTGCTACATTTAAATATGATTTAAAAAAATTAAATATTTATAGCCATCTGAAATCTATTATTCACTTAGAGCTAAACCAGCAAAATGTTTTACAGAGTCTTTTTCCACAAAGACTGGGCATGCAAGCATACCTTTATATTGGTGTTAGTCTGATGTCCATCTTAGATAAGCAGGCATATTAAACTTTTAACTGGAACATCATTTCATCACAGGTCACAGGCCTCACACAGCTTTACTTAAAACTGTAGTACGCAGGCAAATAAATCAGTTAAACTTCACCTTTGGACAGATCAGACTGTTTCACTAGGTCAAGATTTCAGCTCAGAGTTTTAAAATTTGTTTTCTGTAATTTCATGTGAAGTTGGAGTATCCGAATGCTCAAAATCTGGCCAAATTAAGAGAGTTTGTATTAGAGCGAATACAGGCAATTTTAATATTCTGAATTTGTCTTCTCTTTTCCCTCTCATTGTAGCTTTAATCCCAATCCTTTGCAAAGACACACCTTCTGGACGATTGTTATAGGTGGGACTTTCACATGGACGAGCATATATGGGGTCAACCAGTCTCAAGTACAGAGATACATTGCATGCAAAAGCAGGTTCCACGCAAAACTGTAAGTCTGCCTACAGTAGCTTTTAATGTCTGAATGTAACAGTGATCGTTCTTTACGAGGGAGGGTTTTTTTGAAGTAATGTGTTTTGTTTATATAAAACGCAATTGTAAAGTGTAACAACATTTGCCTTCTGTTTTGTAGACCAGGAAGAAGACAAATCAGCGCAATAAATGCTGGTATTTAAATTACATATAATTGCTGTAACAGTGAACTTTGTGCAAGAATGTTTTACTGTGCCAGTATTCCTGCATACAAATAGCTGCATTAAGTTTATATGCAACCTAAAGACCAAACAATATAGTACTTGTGCTACAGCCATATCAGGACAGCATCTTGAATTGCTACTCAACTAAACCTAAATCATTGTGTGGGAGTTTTGCATAAGTAAAGACTAAAAGATTTTTCCATACCAATGAGTATAGGCATGAGAAAAACGCAGAAATGCTTTGTTCAGTGATAAAATTGCTGAAAAATGATACGTATTTTGTTTTCATAATAATAATGACAATTTTTTTAGGAATTCAGTATGGAAAATGGCAGAGTTCTGTTGTCCTTGAATTGGAATATTTAGAATGGAGTATATTTACTATTATCTTACCTTTAGCATTAGTAACGTTCCAGTAGTTCACAACTCAGGATTTAAGTATTTTTAACAAGCTTATAAAGTCCATTTATATGTTTCACCTATAAATGTACATCATAACTATAGTCCCTATAAAACCTGTAATACAGTGACATACAGAGGAGTTTTATGAAGACTTTCACTTCACAAAGTTTGCAAAATACCCAGAAAATCGTGCAGTTTAGAACTCCTTTATTTTGGTTATAGCGATAAAGAACATGTACTTTTCAGACATTTAAGCTGCAGACAGGAATGAGCTGATGGTCATCATCTGCCACATCTCCAGCACATCATGTGGCTTCTCCACAATCTCTGGCACGTGGCTGGGCTCCAGATTCTTTGCACTGCAGAGGCAAGAGGTGCATTTCACATCTGTGATGCTGTGTGGCATGTTTGCATATAGGAAAACAGCCACATACAATGTACCAGATTTGTGTACCAGTGAGACTGTTCTGCCTGAGCATCTGCTCCTCGTAGGGCTGTGTTCCTCTCTTGCACCTTCCTTATCTTCATTGTAAGCAGGGACATCTCCAGAGCATCCCAGAAGCAGAGTGTGGCCAAGGAGAATCTGGCACCATGGCAGCTTTTGGGCACATTTTCTGAGCTGTTGCAGCTGCTTTCACCAGGACTGGAGGTTAAGTGGTTCTGGAGGGGCGTGGATGGGATTTGCGAGTCGTACAATAGTAGCTGTGGTACAGCCTTAATTAATCAGTGGAGTCCTTTGCTGCTGACATGAGTGGTTGGACTTCACGGCATCTTGCTTGTACCTTACTTGTGCAGGATATTTCCCCTGCATGGAGAAATCATTTTGTATAATGGCTGCAGCTTGTCACAACTATAAACACTGTCATTCTGCGGTGACTATCTACTTCATTTGCAAATGTAATTTGACACATCTGGCAAGTCACAGTGGTCTGCACTGCTTATTGCCATTTAACCTGTACACAGAAGTGTAAAATGTCAACAGGTCAAAGTAATAGGTGTTTGTATCCCTGTGGCATTTACTGTAAGGCTCTATAAGAGACATCGCAATCATAAATCAGAGCTGAGAAAATAATTCTGTCACAGGTCTCAACTTGCAGTTTTTGGGAAGGCCTTTAACAGTGACACAAGAATAGGAATTTTCTCAGGCTTTGTGTAAGGTTTTGACCCCATTCAAGAAACGCATCAGTAGGTAGGAGCACATGCTGCCTTCCTCAAACAGTAAACTAGGCAAATTGAATGTAATGCTCATAAGTGAACAACCACAGGCACTCAGAGCAAGAGAGCTGCTGTTTCAGAAGAATATGGGCTACTAACACAATTTTCTCTACTTGCCTTTCAAGGTCATCACGTGGCATGTTTCAATGCTAAAATCTCAGAGCCAGCCTGAAACAAACAATAGAAAACAAGCCTTGCACAAACCTCACCTTACAAAACAGTCACAGTGCCTGCTTCACCCAAACTCCGCCCCATGTTACTTACCCAGAATTAGTGGGAACACCTCCCTCCCATAGTGCAGTAATTATTATACTCCAGTGCTTAGACATAGGGTGTGCCATGAGCTGGGATGTAAATCAGAAGAAAAAAACAGCTTTCTTTTCACTGTCAAGTGCTGACACAGTTTAAACCAAGAATTGCTGTATTCAGACAAACAACTTCTTTTGCTTCCATGTGTTTCTCTTTCTAATCTTTACTACGGGCTAATACTGCTACTACATCTGTTCAAAAGAGTTGGATTGATTTAACTCATTGGTTAAAATTTGTGTTAATTCAGCTTCTGAGCGCCTTGTATCAAGGTAGATTATGCTAATGCATGACCAGCTTCAGCTAAATGGCTGCAAGACATCCAACCAATACGTAAGCACTTGTAAGAAGAAGACTACTTCATTTTTGCTAAATTAATCTAGAGAGAAATTGTAAGTGATGCTGGTTTTGTGCTTTAGACCGCTCCTAATTGCAAATACAATGCATAAATGCAGATCTTCCCCTACTGTGGGTAAATCAGCTCTTATTTATGTAAGTCTTTTTAAAGAGTTTACATTGTTTACATTGCCAATGATTTTTCTATGGTATAAATCTGATAATTCAACTAGTTAGTCTATGTTATACCTTTCTGAAAACATCCGTTTCCATGGCTAATAAGGCTTATAAAGTTAGCTTTATGCCTTCATTCATCCTGATGCTCCTCTAGAGCAATCCAATGGCTGGTTGGTGCCACTTACCTTCTTGGGTGCTGAAAGCTCTAAAAGGCCCCCTGAAGCATTGCAAGCATGGATGTATTTGCACAGGAACCAAAGTTCCTTCCAGCAGATGTCTTGGCAGTTGGCACAGGTCCAAAGTATGTGAACTGTCAAAGAGTTAAATCATTGTCTGTGGATGGTACACATAACCAGCAGGCAATTACTGAAAGGAAATGCTGTTTTTCAAAGCCAACTTCCCCATTGGTGTGTTTGCTTGAACTAACCACTCTAGGTGAGAAGAACTTTGTGACCCAGGAGTTATCAAGATTTAAGAATCATTTGAGAAGGTTAGATAGTTAGATGGAAGGGAAAAGCCCTCACTGGGCAAGGAGAACAATTTGTTTTTCACTGCCAATAGACACTGCAGGTTGTGTGTGTCAAAAGTAGCATTAATGCCTAAAGGAAATACATTTCTGCTCTCAGCATTAGCTGAAGCTCCAATCAGGACGTAAGGAAGTGATGAAGTTACATGCCTCATGTTGCATAGTTACTGAAGGGAAAGCTCTGGGGTCAGTGGCAACCCTCTGCTCTCTGGAAGTGGCAGCTGTAGGTGGCTCCAGACCAGGTCCCAGGTCCCGGTGCCTTGTTGCTGCCTCCCACAGAGACTGTCCCAGGAGGAAATGGGGAATTTGTTGTTTTACAAGGGCAACTCCAGCACTCTGTAAGCATGGCACTGCAGCTCCAGAGACAAAGGAGTGCCGGTGATGAGTAAAGGGTTTCCCACACTTTGATCTGGGGCACCCCACCTTACAAAACTGTCAGGGGTTTGTCTTTACCAAAGGGTGAGGCAAGTGAGGGAGAGTGTCTTCCTGCCAGCTGCCTGCAATGTAAAACTCGCACGCATGATGAAACATTGGGGTTGCTGTATTGCTCCCATCACCTCCAGAGCTGACTTTGTCAGGAGTCAGGTACTCAGGCTGTACCACCAAAACCAGAGGTGTAATTCATATAATTAAAAATGTCATCTCACAACGGGTGAAATGCTGGGAGCCGTATCATGACTCAATATACAGCGGGCAGCCACCAACCAGGAGATCTCCGTGGTGCTGGTGCGGGTGCTTGCTTGTTTGGCCCTGGCGGGGTCTTGCAGGACATCAAGCTCTTACATGGTGTTCCCCTGTGTGTTGGTGCAGGTCCCTCTACATCAACCTGTTGGGCCTCTGGGCAATACTGGTCTGTGCGACACTGTGTGGCCTGGCCCTCTACTCCATCTACAAGGACTGTGACCCATGGACAGCAAAGCAGGTGTCAGCACTTGACCAGGTAGGACCCCACATTTCAGGGAAGTGAGAGGGCATCCTTCCTCTGCAGCCACAATAACCAGACAGGAGCGTTCGAGAGCCAGAGGGTTGGGAATAATGATGCACCTAATGTCCACGCCAGTGAGTCTGTAACAGTGAGGGATTAATCTGAGACCATGCTGGGACAGAATACCCTGGAGAAAGCAGCAGACCTGCCCTCGGCACTCTTCAGTCCCAGCGTCCCCTGGCTGTCCCAGAGCTGCAGGTCCCTCAGTGCCAGGTAAAGGAGGACGGCAGGGAGAGCAGCAATGTGGAGAGCCCTCGGTCCACCCACCTCTGGAGATACTTGGGTTCTTTACCAAAAATGGGCCCGGGAGTGCCAGCGTTGTGTGAAACAACACTTTGGAGAGAAGTGTGGGGAAGAGGCTGCTGCTAGGGGCAGCTGAAACAGCAGTGTGAATGACCATGGGCTCTAGTGAGCTGGTGCATCTCTCCTTCCTGCTCCTCCTTCGGAGGAGGGCTGGGCAATCAAACCACTTTGTACTGTGCTGTGGAGAAACCACCTTGTAACCAACAGTGGCCTCTTCCTAAATAGGCCTGGAGCAGCAGATTTACCTGAGGAACAAGAGCTCTGGGAGCCCACAGATAGCCAGAGTCGGGGCCCAAGGAAATCACACAAGTCATTTTTTCCCTATGCTTATGCCTGGAATAATCATAGGCTCTGGGTAGCACCCCACAGACAATAGCTGGAAAGCCAGGGGAAAAGCACAGGCATTGGAATACCTGGGGCAGGACCACTTGGTCTTTAAGGGTAGAATAAAATGAGATGTGGAAAGTAAGGTGGAAAATCAAAGGAAATTAAGTTGTTCCTGTCAACAAATTCTTTCAAATTCCTGTCAATTCAAATTCTTTCAGTGGAAACTGGAAGCAAGATACTAAAAAGACTAACTCATATGTGAAAAATATGTTTCACAGAGAGAAAATTATAAAATCCCTGTCTTTTTCCAGCACTCAGACCTTGCAAAGGTCAACAAATGACACAGAGTTGCCAATAAGAAAATGTTTCTCAGCTACCCTGAGGTTATTGGGCTGTAAAAACCTTTTAGTGGAACCAGCCGCAGAAATAAGCGTGTGTTATGGCACCCAAGCCCAACAAAGTGTTGTACAATACAGACTACCTGCTGCCCAGTGCCAGCTTCCTATACCATCGTCCCTGGAAACCAAGGCTGATGGCACAGCTATATGCTCACCTCTGCTAGGTGGTCTACACAGACTTTGCTGTGTTTCAAGTGGATGTTTTAGGATTGGTTTTTTTCCCTGTAAACCAACAAATAGTGCAAGGTGGGACATTCAAAATTAGAACAACTGGTCAGAATGCCAGTGAGAAGGCTATCGTATAAATAACACAGTGACAAAAAGAAAAATTAGGGGAAGATAGTAATATTTCTTACTCACTTGATTTTTTCAGCTAATGCCATACCTAGTGCTGGATATTCTCCGTGATTTTCCTGGAGTGCCAGGACTTTTTGTGGCTAGTGCCTACAGTGGGACATTAAGGTAAGTTAATAATGTGGAACCTAGTGTCTTTTTTTCCCCCTCTTTTGTTAGAGCTAAAGTTGCATTTACACTAAAACTTTGGCATTTCATTTCTTTGCCTAGCTAGTTTTTGTTCTTTAAAAAAGGCACTATAAGATCTTTGCTGATGCAGTTTAAAGTTCCATAGTTTTCAACAGTGGTACTCTTGAGGTCCTAGGACTCAAAGCTGTTGGGACTTCCCTACCAGCAATGTGAGGAAACAGCTAGCCACACGTGATGTACGGCACTAATGAATTCTCCTCTCAGTGCTTTTAGAGCCTCTCTGCTGTAGGAATCTATAATATATGGGTAGTTACATGAAATAATCTATAATAATAGATCTATAGATTACTATAATCTATATAATCAGTAGATTACTATAATCTATAGATCTATTATTATAGATCTATAATAATCTATAATACAGTTACATGAAACACATCCAGTTTGGAGGTATTTCCTCCTGCTTATCTTTAATTTTTCCAGTTTCAGACCTGCTTAACTTTAAATCCATTTCCAGTTTCAGACCTGCTTAACTTTAAAGCCATCTCCCTTTCTCATCCCTGATCTTTAGAGTCAAGTTTAACACAGAGTTCCTGGATTTCCAATTGTCTCTAATGAACCCCATGAAAACAACAATCACTATATATTTTTACCGAAGGAGACAAATCAATCGCCTGCTATCCCATAGCGGGGAACGTTTTGCTCATCTTTCCCAAGGAGCATCTTTTAGGAAACATCATCTCTCTCAAGGAAGGCTCTGAACAATATTAAGCAGATAAAAATGAGGAAACTTTTGACACAAGAATAATTTTTCTTTTGTTCTGAGTACTTATAACTACAGAAACAGAGGTAACAGCCAGGATACTTGTTTTTCCCATGCTGAGGTAAAGCTGGTGGCTTGTGAGAGCAAGATCCCGTGACTAAGGCTTTGTGTCTTAGAAGTGCTGGTTTCTCTGATACCATAGGAGCCTGGAATAGTTCAGTTTGGACTAGATGCCTTATTTTTAGATGACTCATCTGAAACCTCTAAGAGTGCATTAGAAGTAATCAGTGACCTGCATGTAGGAATTTTACCTATCCAGACGCATACTGTGAGGATCATTTGTGAAGGTATCACATATATTAGTAGCATATACAGCTTAGCCACATGTAATACACATTTTCATTGACTTCTCCAGGCCCATCTTCTCATCCATGCCTTCTCTTCATTAAAAGCAATTATTTTAAACAATTTTTGTAAGCTTTTAACTGCATGTAATGTAGTATAATCTGTAATAAGATTTCAACCAATACAGCAGTTACATTAGTTCTAGACAATAGCAGTTTCTCTCTGTCAGTAACCCGTCTGTTATCTTTGATTTCAGCTTCTAAGATTAAAAAATTATATAAATCTTGCCTTCTGTAGTACAGTGTCCTCCAGCATCAATGCTCTGGCTGCTGTGACTGTTGAAGACCTCATCAGGCCCTACTTCAGATCCCTCTCTGAAAAGAAGTTGTCATGGATTTCCATGGGGATGAGTATGTCTGGAAAATATCTTTTCCACTTTTGCTTTACAAAGTGAGGGCTTGATTCAGTTCTTGCTTATGGCAGTGCAAGTGAGGAGTAAGAGCATTCACACCAACAGGACTATGTTGGTGCAATACGGCTGCAGGTGCAGCCCAAGAGAGCGTGTGTAGTAAGTGTGGAAAAACCACAGTCCAACATGATGACATAGCCCATACCACTGAACACGGCAGACTGGTGGCAGGTGACAGGTATTAAATATTTTCACCCGAGAGCAGTTCCTTAAGCATTATTGCAAATGCTTTTTATGCCAAAATTGTCATGGATCTTATCGTGAGTTACCCAACATATCACATTAAACGGTGAGATTAGCCTGCTGCTTGTGCAGTGAAACTCAACAGGGCTAGAGGTGGAAAAAACCAAATAAACCAGTGTTATGGGTCCTGAGAAGATACGCTATGTCCCGGTAACCCAGGATGTTCTTTGTCATGGTGCCAGCTCCTAGTAATCTGCCAGCATTTACTTCCTTGCTGCTAATACTTCAGACTAAGAAGCAAAAATCATTCCCTGGAAATAAGGGCTATGACTCAGGAGATTAGCTGAGAAATACTAACAATACGTGTGGTATGGCCACTATGGCTAATCCATATGGCTGACATTTAGTAATTAATCTTTCGCAGTATTCAGAAAGAGGATTTTGTTGATTTGCATGATCTCTTACTGTAAACAGAAACCTGGCCTTTAGGCCAGTTCAGGCCCTCTTAGTAAAAACAGAGATGCTAGCGGGTTTGTTTTGGAGATGTCAGGGGCCATGCTGGGTCAGAAACATATCCATTAGTGATCTTCAACCTCTGGCAGATTTACACATCGTTCTGCCTTTTCCACATAGGCCTGTTTTATGGCGGAGTATGCATTGCTATGGCTGGAGTGGCATCTCTCCTGGGAGCCTTGCTGCAGGTAGGTGTCAGACTGCTTTTTTCATGCCCATGTTGAATGACCTAGAATGAATTATGTAAGAAAATAATTGCTATATACCATTACGAGATTTGTTGGGTACTGTCCTCAGACAGCCCATGGCCCAGCCTCTGCTTTAAGCACCCATGTAACTGCTATACCAAGTCCTGCCAGCTGAATAGACACCCATTAAAAAAACCTCCTAATTTCCTTCTCAATTTTCCTTCTTCCCTTCTTGCCATGTTGGAGGCTTTAACTTTTGCACAGCATCTGATAGACTCTCTTCCTTCCTCAGGCAGCTCTCAGCATTTTTGGCATGGTTGGTGGGCCACTTTTAGGACTGTTTGCCTTGGGGATCCTCTGCTCCTTTGCAAATGGAATTGTAAGTAGAAATTTAAAGCACTGCATATCCAAAATTCATTGATAATTTTGGGCATCTCCTTCACCCTCTCCCCCCAATAATTTTATAGTGGGCAGTGAGGGAGATGACTTTCATGCTTTCCAGGAGGACATTTCCCCTTGCTCCCTTTCCTCCTTATCCCAAGTTAGTGATGACAGGGCTGTATAGGAACTTAACTTCCATCCCATGAAGAGATTTACATGACCAGAGTGGGAAAAAAAATCTGAATGAAAATGAAACTTTGACAAGGATTTCTGGAAAATCTAGTTTTAGAAGCAGGGAACAATGCATCTTGAGATGTAGCTGAACAACCAGTAGACTCAGAAGTTACTGGCCTGTCAGAGCAAAGGGGTTCAGGCCAGGAAAATGGGGCCCAGGAACTTGCAGACTGAACTGCGGTGTTCTCAGAATGCTTCAGTATCGTGAAATTTAATTTTCAAAGGAAAAAGCTATTCCATCAAAAAATGGATTTGATAAACTTTGGGAATATCGTCCACAGGTCTGATAGGATTGCTCTTTAGCAGCATTTACTAAGCACTAACATTTACCTTTTTGCAATTGCAAATTTTATATATATACCAAAAAACACCCTCCAAAAAACCAACCAAACCTGAAACAAAATGCTAGCTGTCAGCCAAAACCACCTTCCACCCTGAAGCAGAAGAGATTTTTGCAAAAACAGATTACATGAAAAAAAGAAAAAGTTGCTTCTGTATTTATTCAAGGAAGGCCTCAAATAAAGCAGCATTGTCCTATATACCTTGCAGCCCAAAGTTACCCTTTGATTGTAAAGGCATACTGGCAAATAAGAAGAGGTATGCTCAGGAGCTGTGAGTAAACACTGTATTTCCCAAAAGGGGAATGAAGTAAACTCCCCAGTTCTCCCCAACTGTAATTTCATTTTTGCTATGGAACTTACAGTTTAGATTATCTCAGTTGTTTCTTACTCATCTAGGTGCTGTTTTTTTTTTAAATATCCTTTTGCTTTTCATATAAATCCAGATTTCATTTTCTGTTTTGCAGGGTGCATTTGTGGGTCTTGTTAGTGGCTTTGTTATTTCACTTTGGGTTGGAATTGGATCTCAGATTTATCCCTCACTCCCAGAGAGGACCAAACCACTATATCTCTCAACCGCAGGCTGTAATATTACCTCAGGCAATTTCACATCAACAGAAAATCCATTAACAACAGTTTTCAGCACAACTACTGCAGAGAGGTAAACAAGTTCATCACGTGCAATCAACAAAGAATGTATTTTTTCTTTTTTAAAGAAGCAGGAACATCTGTCTAGCACTTGGGTCACTATTGCTATCCCTCCCTAGTTTACCTACCAGACTGTCTAAGATGAAGCAGTTTTCTGTGTTTTTTTGGTTTTTTTCCTGTCAGAGTGAAGTTTGTCTGAGTTAGCCCAGAACAGAAGTCAAAGTGGATCTTCCTATTGATCTGAAAAGCTTCAGTTCAATATTTGAGTCTAAAGGGCTGGATATGCCTTACCAAGAAACATGGTGTTAAATAAAGCATAACATTTACAGTTATTGGACTACCTTCCACAGTCTGTCACATGAATTAAAGTAGTAGGCAGTTAAAGGGCACTTTGCCAGTTTAACAGCTCCACCTACAACAGCTTGTCTGTGCAGAAGTAGTTCTACTCAGAAAATTCAGAAGAGGGCATAATCTGTGTAACAGGCAAAAATATAAGAGATCTTCTCCCCTCTGTGGTTGCTATAGGTCTTACTTTGGACAAGCACAATTAAGCGTGCAGTATAGGAAAATGACAG
>NW_010401836.1:21129-23576 GCF_000710305.1 Buceros rhinoceros silvestris
ATAGGGAAAAACGTGAATGCAAAGAAGGTGAACAGACATGTTTCTAGGTATTCCCAATCCTTACACCTCAAGGCATTGTACAATCGACAGATACGCTGGTACACACACACGGGTGCCCAACATCCAGTTTCATGTACTACACTTCTCACACGAGGCCTCCAGCTTTGCTCAGTGCTCGGGGAAGCAACTGTTCCAACAGGGCACATTACCAGGGAGAACAAAGTAAGGTGTAATCTGAGGTAGGACCGTTGCTTATTGTTTCTGGCTGTTTAGAACTGTACATGGCTGATTTCCTACCTTTTCTTTTATCCCCTCCTTTAAATAATGTTCCCCTTTCTAAAGAAGTTATCCCTTCATCTTATAGCAAGATCACTCAGCTCTGCACTAGATTTCTAGCAGAGACAGGACTGGCCTGTTTTACCTGCTCTGTTCCATGTCTTGCAAATTAAAATTTTCAGTGCACTTTTTATCGTACAGAGGTAGTTCAAGACTACCACGTCACTTGGTTCTGAAGTAACTCTTTACTCTTTGTTTATACACTGTCTGGAAACAGATAACATTTTCAAGTTGCTTGGAATAGGAAAGCAGGGATTAACATTTTTTCTGCTTTTTTTCAGGCCTGCCCTAGCAGACAGCTGGTATTCCTTGTCTTATCTCTACTTCAGCACACTTGGGACGCTTATCACAGTAATTGTGGGAATAATTGTCAGCCTGCTAACAGGTACTAGTTCCAGAGTTGTGATTAAATGCGTCTTAGATCTCTTGCAAACTAAGATGACTAGAGAGCTACAATTGTTATAGGAAATGTCGGTGACCCTATTGCAAACACTGCATGAAGGTTACCGTCCTAAATCTCATATCCTCCTCTCAGCCCTTCTGCATCCTACTCATGGTCTCTGCTCACAGCAAAAGCTACTTCAGATTTCTAAGGAGAAAGGAGTGTCAGCAGTTTTCTAACCTGAGGTGCAAAAGAAAAAAATAGACATCTGTCTTTCCTGTTTTATTAGATGCCAGCAGGGGGTGGAGGTTTAAGGATTGTCCCTGAACTTTGCGCCCCTCCAAGCAAGGAGATACACCTGTGCTTCTAGGAGACAAGAACAGTTTTGCATTGAGTGAGTTCAGAGCACTCAAGGGTTATTGTCTGCCTGTCTACAGTGCATGCTTCTCACCACATTCCCTAAGCATGTACCTAAGAGCTGCAGACCCTGTGCATGGCTATGTTAGCTTCTTAGTTTCCCTGTTCTTTTGTGTGAGGGGCAAAAAGCAGCACCTCACCAGTAAGAGCGGGGACTTCAGTTCCAGCCCATGGCCTAGCTACTTTTTCATCTAGATGCAAACTGAGATGCAAACTGCACGTCATCCACCTCATGCATGGCAGAAATCACACACAAGCAGCTGCTCTCACAGCTTTCCCCAGTGTGCCCAGCCAGGTGCCTATGATAGCTCTCGTCTTTGAGGCTGTTTGATTTCAGCCCTATTAGTCTGTCCTGCAACTACTCCAGGACCACGAAACTTCAAACCCAACAGACTTCCATTAAATTCCCTGTGCCTTGCAACTAATAAGCACAAGTTACGCTTCTGCTATTTTCATTTCCTTGTGAGTTTTTAGAGGATTTGCTCCCCCCTTTCCTCCCTTTATACTTGTAGACAAATTTTGCTTCTTACCAGGTTGGGATCACGTCACCCATGGGCCATGGAACAAAGAATGAAAACTGAGAAACTCAATAAATCCAGCTGAGAAAGCCTCTGCCCAAGAAATGGAAACCCAAAACAACTAACTCAATCACAATTGCACCCTGCTTTTTGTGGTGCAGGATTCCATTTAAGCCACAGGTGGCAATCAGAGCTAATTCCCAGTACCCGCATCTCCTTTCTTTCCCACACTCATTCCCAACCCACCCCCTCCAAGTATTTAATATTCCATGCCTTAAATATGCCCAAACATCCCATTAACCCTCATCCCCCCGCCACCTTGGGGCTGCCATTAAATAACTCACTGTAAAATGTGCTGGTGTCTCTGGAGACAGGAGTCTTGCTGGCAGGACACTGAGGACTGTGGCTGTGGCTCCCAGCTGGCACCACAGCTCCTGGTCTGGCAGGATAATCCCGGATACCATTGTATGGGATTCATTATTTTCTGATGATTGTCTCAGGTTTTTTTTCAAATAAGAAATCTGAGGAGGATCTAGGAAACCCCGGGAAATGGCTAAGGCATTTCAAATAGAGCTTGAGGGAACATTTTATATTTTGAGAGGTGCAGGATGTACATCATTGTAAAGAAATGATACCTAAGGCCTGTGATTGCTTGATGGCTTTTGCTGCATGACTCTGTCCTCCTCACCTGGCCTGGTGCCCATAGCTGGGCTCTGACATATCATCTGCATGTTGAAACCTGCCTGATTGAAAACTGCCTATTTTGCAGGAGGACTAAAGCAGAACACAGATCG
>NW_010401836.1:23733-29211 GCF_000710305.1 Buceros rhinoceros silvestris
AGGAAGATTTCCTGTCCAACTTCTCACGGTCTAAATCTGAGATAGTAAGTGTAATTTTGCATCTCTGATTTAAATCAGTCTTTTCTCCTGGGGACAAAGGCAAACAGTCTCTGGCTTTTTTTTTCCCACCAGGGTGAATAGCACCTGATGCTGCTTGGTATGACTGCTTTAAAGCAGCAGCAGAGCACAAGGAGGTAGGAGTAGAGCAGGTGGTATAGGCAGGGAAGCTGTGTTTGGCCACAGCTTGACTTCAGTGGAGAATAGAGCAGCAGCTGAGACAAGGGACAGTTGTTCCCCAGTTTTCTGCCAAAGTCCTCCCTCACTAGTCTCTTGGAAGCTGGCCCAAGGCACACTTTGGACTCAGCAAAGCTTCCTTTGTTTGTAGACATGCATTTTCTATAGTCTGGATTTTTTGTTGTGTTTTTTTGGTTTTTTTTTTCTTTTTAACTTTGGCTACTATTTGAAAGAAATCATTTCTATTCAGTGTGTCTTGTTTCCTAGCTCCTTCCCTAAGATGTAAGAAAAGGGGACGTGTTATTGGGTAATATCCCTCAGAAGGGAGACAGTAGGGGAAATCTGTTTGTTTGGGTTTTTAAAATGAACTATAAATCACTTTTCAATCAGTATCATCAGGATGCTCAGCTTTGTTTGGTGCTTTCCAAGTGCTGCAGTACTGATCATCTGCAATGATCAGATCTTTGAGATGGTCCAGTTTGCATAATGTTTTTCCTCTATTATGACAACTCCTTTTAGTGTGATCTCATGTATTTCAGCTTCTGGGTATGAACACCGGGGGGAGAAAGGGATTTTTACAATACTATTGTCATGCTGTTTGCCCATGTCAGGACTGGATGCCAGATACCTCGTTATTGTCACTCTGTGTCTTTAATGGGCCAACATCTGTTTTCACTATCTGGGAATTTAATACCTAAAGTCTTTGAAAAACCAACCAATAAACAAAACAACAAACACCCATGTTGAAGTTAATGTCCACACTAATAGTATTTTGTGCCCAGAGTCAGAAACAAGTGTCTGCCTGGTTATACTGCTAGGAGCTGGATAGCGAGTGTTTGGCATCATAAATAAAGCAGAAAGTTGTTCAGAAAAATATCAGGGGGAACTGAGCAACTTCCTGCACATGAAGATCTCAACATCTCATGTTCTTCATGTTCTTCATGTCAAAGATGGGGCAAGGACCGAGGGTGGGGAGTCAATCAGTAAGGATCTTTGCACACCCAAAAATACGTCAGACACTCTGCAATACAAGAGCATTTTACACAATTAGTACCTTATGCAATAAGAAACTTTCCATGCCCCTAGAAAAATACTGGCCTCCGTAATGAGTAACTACTCTCTGTCAGCTATCAACACGTGTTTTCTTGCAAGGCATCCTGTATGTCAGGCCTGACTCGGCTTACATGCAGGTCAAAGAGAGGAAGACCATTTCTGCCACTTCACGGCATGGCTTTTGTCTTTTGTTTTTTAGCCAGAGAAAGTGGAAGTGTTGAACAGGAAACCGTTTACTATGGCAGCCGAAGGAACCGACAACCCTGCGTTCAGCCACATCGAAATGGATGTTGCAAGCGATAACGACAAAGTCAATGGCCTTCATATATGACACAGGGCCACGAGGCGCACAAGCACGGTTATGTTCATGTAAAGCACTGCTGACATTCCTGTGCTGGATCAGTTACCAGCCCTGCTGGGGCCATGGGCAGTCGTCTGCTGAGCTTCATGGCATCGTCACCCTTGCATGACATTGACATTAGTTAAGAAAGGAATTAGGTCTTTCTTGACTTCCTTATTCTCTCTCTTGCTCTGGATCTTGGTGACAGGGTTTAAGGCAATGTTCTATGTGAAATATTTGCCTGATATTCTTGATCCTCCTGGAAAATATCTGTTTTTAATCACAGCTCACTCTCAGAGTAATTTTTTTTTTGTAAGAACACTGTTCCCTCAGACATAGCTGTTCTTCTGTCTTGAGTTTTTTTGGGTTTTTTTTCTTTTCTTTTAAGGCATTGAAAATATGAAGAGATTAGGGCTGTGGGACCTTATCAGATTGCAAGAAACAGTGGATCTTTTTTCAGTGCAGAAGGTGTATTTAGTGGTATCTGGTTCCTTTGTAGAACTGATCCTGAGAGTGAATTAATTTTGCTGGTTTTGTCATGTGTGTTTGTTTTCATTAAGCCACTTACTCTTTGGTTACCTGAATGTCCTCTGTGCTCACTGGTGGAAGATACAAGAGTGTCTTTGGTAATGGGTGAAAGCAAAAGTCAGTAATATCCTTCTCTTTACACCCCATCTCCCTCTTCTGCCCTGTCTTGCCATTACAGAGCTGGTCCTCATGAAGGAAATGAGCTATTTGGACTTTTTGTTCAGTGCCATACAGCAGAACCACAGCAGTTTTCTACTTCATTCTGGCCTAGGACCACTCTTGCACTGCACTGGGCATACTGTGGTAGAGATGCTAGTGCAAGAGGGCCTCTTTGCTGTACTGGATAAGAGGGAAGGCTGCATCTGCAGTTGCCACTGCTGTTATCTGTGGCGCTGTGAGCTGAAACCTCACATGGCCATTTGTGTTCATGCTGTCCCTATTGTCATTCTGAGGATTCAGGTTCAAGATTGGACCAGATCAAGCAAAAACAATTCTGTGTTTTGGCAGGCAGGCAGAGTCCTCTGCACAATCCCTCAGGATGTGGAAGGGATCACAAAGGATGTCATTTGGTAAAGGCTTCTCCAGGGCTGAAGGGCATGGGATGGTTCAATCTCTGGCTGCGCTGCCAAGAGAAGCTGAACAGCACATCCACTCCACACCATGCACTATACAGGTGGTTTGGTAGGGTGAAAACCCCCATTGCTTCCTGTGTGCTTTCTGGTGCAGCAGGGAACAGACTGACCCATGGTGCTGCTCTGTACTGCAGGCTTTTTGCTGCGTCTTTAAAACTGCTCTACAGCACCGGAATCAAGTTGGAAAATAAAAGCCATTGCAGGAAAGTCAAGTTGTGAAGCTTATAAAACAGTCATGCTTCAGAATCAGTTGAAAAACTGGCTGCATGTCTTAAATTCTTTCTAAAAGTTGTGCTGAGTTTGTGCCAGGTGCTGAGCTGCTGTGACTTGGAATATGACACAGTGCTAGTTTAACTACCTTGACTGGGGCTCTTTAGCATTTAAATCAATTTATTCCATGCCCCTGTGACAGTGGACTCTTGATGATTTACTGCATAAGATAACAGGATCAGAAAACTTTAGAAAGTAAAAATGGACTCTGAGGGGCAGACCTCTCCTAGAGGACTACAGGCCAGACAGACACTGTGTGGGTTGCCACTAGGGGCATGTCTCCATTGGTTAACCCAGTGCAAAACGATGTGATGGAGGCAGGTTTACCCTTTGCCTCCTGAAACACTGGTTTACATGATCCAGTGTAGAATTTAGGGCCATCCCTTTGTTTCCCATTCCTCTGCTGCAGTTCTGTGACCAGGTAAGTGCCTAAAGCCACTGTGCAGAAGGGCTATGAGCGCGCAATATAAATCCCATGAGATATGTCTTGTGTCCCTATATCTAAAATCTGAGAGAAACAACAGCATCCTGGATAAAGTCTTCTCGGATTCAGGCCAGGGGTCTCTGTTCTGGGACTATCCTAGTCACTCTCAGATAACTAGTCTGCTGACTGAATGAGCTGGCTGTGCTTCTCAAGTCTCAGAAGAGAGTGCAGCTCATTCAGCCCTGTGTCTTGTCTTCATGACACAGAAACAGATGCTGCATTTTATGCTACAGAATAATCCTTGAGCCTTGGAATACGTTAATTTGTACTTACCAGGTACTTTCAGCGCACAGAACTGAAAAAGGGTAAGCACTGGTATCTCCGTGCTGTTGCAGAGTGCTGACACGAAGAGGACTGGTGTGCCTCTGTGTACCTGTGCTTTATGGCACAGAGTAAGCTGCAGAGAGAAGAGAAGCCTGTAGCAAGCCTTTGACATGTGTGCCTGCTGGTACAGCTACAGCCCTCCCAGCACAAATGTTGAACTTCCATCTGAATATGCTTCTCAGGAGGGTGATAGATCACTGCTGTGTTAAACAGCGTCAGCGTGGCCTTCGTTGCACCACTCTGCCGAGATCACTGTTTGCGCTGTAAATGATAACTGCCTTAAACTGTCTTGGATGATCTGTGACTTCAACCTGGTTTATCTGTGAAGACTAATCTTCCCTGTTACCACAGTTAAAAAATGTAGCACCACGGGTTTTTTTTCACAGTGTTTTGAATTCACAGTTGTTTAAAACGGAGGAAACACATAAATGACCAACATTTCACTTACCGCTCAAAGTCAATACCTGAGCACTGAGCAGATATTTAACTCTAATTTTGGTATGAAGTGCAAGTTCAGGCCAGGAGATATCTATTGGTCCATAATTAAAACATCAAGATGAGTTTTCTCTGGGGACAGTATCCTACCGTAGGTGGTTTAGAGACAAGCACTCCCACAACTACCCCATTTCTGGCTAACGAACCTCCCGTGTTTGCTGCAGAGCTACAAAGTGACTCTTTCTGCTCTACTCTTTCATCTATGCTTCTTGTTTTAATTGGCATCACTAATGAAAGCAGTTAATTCATTTTGAATAATATTTTCTCTGGGTTCTTATACTATTCTCTGCTAGTTGGACTCTCAGCCAGGCCTTGTCTGTGTCAAAGCAGCAAGATAATTCTTGGTGATCCCATCACACTCCTGCACCCTGATCCTGTATCTCTCCCAATTTAAAGCTCACTAGACAAAAAAAAAAACAACCCACAAAAACGCAGGCTGCTCAATCCCAATTAATTTGGATACTGTCCAAATTACATGCAGCATCAGGCAGGGTCAAGAGATGAAATAAGTAGGAACATTAAAAAAGAACTTACAACAGGAGCAATATTTGACTGTGATGTGAACACACAAAGCATCCACAGAGAGAAAGTATGGACAGATTTTGGCCCTTTCTGCTCTGCATTGAAATTTGCTTCCACCTGACGGGCCTGTTTGCTTGCTGAAGAAATAAGGTAAACAGAAAATAACTCATGAATGCCCAACAGTAAATATTTCATATGCATAATTTATTTTAAAGTTTATTGCGTCACATTATACAAGCATTAAACATGGCTTTATGTCGATGATTTTTCTTAAAGTGTGAAAACTTGACATTCTTCTCCATAGGATTTTTCTATTTACAAATAAACAATCTCTCTATATACTATATATATATTATATATATGGTAAATAACATAACTCCCCTCAGAAAGATTTAAAATAAAAAAGAACTGATTTGTAAACACGGTTTCGGTTGCAGTATTTGGTGGCTTGAACGCAGATGATGTTGTATACCTAGGTTTTTTCTTTTGTCAAAGTATCCAGGTTGTTAATTTACATTTTTTGTTCTAAGATCTGTAAAACCGACATGGGACGGAATGCAAAAAACATAGTAAATAGGCTGAAAAACAGTCCCAAT
>NW_010401836.1:29526-29749 GCF_000710305.1 Buceros rhinoceros silvestris
AAAATGTCTGTGGCATTCCCTGAGGTTGCATTTTTTTTTTTCATTCCCTTGAAGGTAGTGCTCTTGTGGAGCTGGAATAAGTAAACAACATATAGGACGATCACCTGGAGGTTTAAACAAAACCCATCATCAGATCAGAAAGAAGGGAATGGCATAAATTTGCTATCTAGAGACCATTAAAATTCCATTTATTATTATTATTATTAGCCTATTATTTGTATTA
>NW_010401837.1:0-3607 GCF_000710305.1 Buceros rhinoceros silvestris
CATATAATATAATATATTATGTATTTTCTTAACCTATTACACGGAGTCCGCTTACTGTGAGTTTCATTTTATACCCGTTAAAATCTTGTAGAGGCAAGTAAGTGCCTTTTGTCACAGACTGTACCTGCACATGTTTCGGGGTGACTGGTCAAGGGATCAGGAGCACAAGTGGTGTTCTCCTCTATCCCTCTAGTTGCAGGGATTAATGTGGGAAGAAATTGGAAGACCCATGAGATCAATATCTGGCTCTGAGCCTGGTGTCGCCAGCAGGACTTTGGGGTTGGTTTACACGAAACCAGACCTATTGGTGTCAGATGGAGTACACAGGTCTCAAAGAGGGAAAAGAATCTTTGCTCCAGGGATTAATGTGGGAAGAAATTGGAAGACCCATGAGATCAATATCTGGCTCTGAGCCTGGTGTCACCAGCAGGACTTTGGGGTTGGTTTACACGAAACCAGACCTATTGGTGTCAGATGGAGTACACAGGTCTCAAAGAGGGAAAAGGATCTTTGCTCTACTCCTGAGCTCTAAACTATATTTGAAGGAGGAAAGGGAGAAAATCTCGCAGGAGATAAGCCTGGGAGAGGCACATCAACATTTGTGGGACAGCGTGCTAGAGAGAGATGCTTGTGTGTGCCACACCAGTGGAGATAGAGGATAGAGTGCCAAGTGATAGTGTAGATGTGACGAATACTGATGGGCTAGGAATCATGGTAGCACCTGGGAATGGTCAGGTGGGAAAGAGGCCTTCTCCACCCGTAAAGGCAACGGAATCAATAGCCCAAGCAAAGTGCATTTATACCAACTCCCACAGCATGGGCACCAAACAGGAGGAGCTGGAAGCCATTGTACAACAGAAAAACTGTGATATATTTGCCATCACAGAAACATGGTGGGATGATTCACAGAACTGGAAAGTTGTGTTGGACGGCTGTAAACTCAAGAGGGTCAGGCCAGGAAGGAGAAGTGGAGGAGTGGCCCTGCATGTTAGGGAGTGCTTTGATTGTCTCGAGCATAATGATGGTGGTGACAGGGTTGAGCATTTACGGGTAAACATCAGGGTGAAGGCCAACAAGGCAGACATCATGGTGGGAGTCTGTTATAGACCACCTAACCATGAAGAGGTAGGTAAGGATGAAGAGGTAGATGAAATATTCTGTAAGTATCCAGGTGAAGTCTCACCATAACTAACACTTGTTCTTGTGGGGGTTTTCAACTTACCAGATGTCTGCTGGTTGAGCATTTACGGGTAAACATCAGGGTGAAGGCCAACAAGGCAGACATCATGGTGGGAGTCTGTTATAGACCACCTAACCATGAAGAGGTAGGTAAGGATGAAGAGGTAGATGAAATATTCTGTAAGTATCCAGGTGAAGTCTCACCATAACTAACACTTGTTCTTGTGGGGGTTTTCAACTTACCAGATGTCTGCTGGAAATCCAATACAGCAGAGAAGAAACAGTCCAGGAGGTTCCTGGGTTGTGTGGAAGGTAATTTCCTGACGCAGCTGGTGAGGGAGCCAACTAGGCAAGGTTCTCTGCTAGACCTGCTGTTCACAAACAGTAAAGGACTTGTGAGTGATGTGAAGCTTGGAGGCTGTCTTGGCCATGGTGATCTTGAGATGGTAGAATTTTCAATTCTTGAGGAAGCAAGGTGGGCGGTCAGTAGAACAGCCACCTTGTACTTTCATTAGGCAGACTTTGGCGTGCTTAGGAGACTTGGAAATTGCTTGGAAGGCAGTCCTGAAGACCAAAGGAGCTCAGAAAGGCTGGATGCTCTTTAAGAGGGTGTCCTGGTTTGAGTTGGAACAGCCCTCATTCTGTTCAGTGATTTCACTCTTCACCTCGGTCTCTGCTCAGTGGCTGCACTGTCTGAAATTAATGGCAGGGGGTTTGAGACAAAGTCTGCGAAGGAAAGGGCATGATTCATTGCAGGAAGAGGAAGTGTGAGTAAAATAAGAATCTAAAAGGAGGAAAGAGCTAGGTAATTCTAGAACTAGAAAAAGTAAATATTAGGTATTTTAAGTAACGGTCTTCAATGTTTTTCATTAATTATAAACATCTATATACTGTTATATATCTGTTATTATCTGATCCGAGTGCATCAGTAAAAACTAGGATGATGTCCTCTTTTGAGTTACAAAAGAATTATTTGTTCAGTGATTTATTTCACTTTTTAGCTCAGTCTCTTCTAAGTAACTGCATTTTCTGAAGTTAAAGGCATGTTTTTAACAGTGTCTGCTCTGGAGAGTGTTAAGGCTTGATGTTTACAGCCACTTTCAGGGATTGGTGTGCAGAAAGGCTCCTGCTCCTGTGGAGATGAAGGTCACTGCTAAACCCTGTTACACCACGTTGGGGGTCCATTAAGTTAGAGGCTGCACCTGCAGGGAGAAGTGGACAGGACAGATAACCCCGAAGAGATCAATAAGGTGTTCCATCCTGTATGCATCATACTAGGTATCAAACTGAGGTATAACAAGGGTGATATTTTGCCCTCATTTTCAATGGCTGGCATTTGAGAAGGACTCTTTCCATTCTGCCTTTGATCCCAATCCGTGCATTCCTGAATCCAATTCTGGAATCCAGCTCCTGTATCCGGTTCCTGTCTGCTGCTGAGCACAGCCTGGGCCTTCCCCAGTGTCTGCCCCAGCATCAGTGGTGATGGTGACTTGGTTGCCATCAAGGGGGTTGGGCTCGGTATTGGAATTGTATGTATTTGTATGTATTTCATTTTTTTAATTAAAATTCTCATTAAAGCAGTTTTAGTTTTCCACTCCGTAAGTCTCTGTCCCTTGCTCCTTTTCTCTTTCCCCTCTTTGGGAAGTGGGGGGGAAGCATCTGTCATTCTTCTGGAGCCAGCCCAGCTCTAACTCTTCATAGAAGGAAATCTTTAAGGCACAAGAACAAGCTGTCCTGGTGTGCCATAAGAAAAGCCGGCGGCGTGGAAGACTGACCTGGCTGAACAGAGAGATTTGGCTGAAACGGGAAGAAAATGAAAGTCTATGGCCTTTGGAAGAAGGGGCAGGTCACTCAAGGACAAAACAAAGATTTTGCAAGGCTGCACAGGGGAAAAAATTAGAAAAGCTAAAACCCAGCTAGAACTTAATCTGGGCACTGCCATTAAAGACAATAAAAAATGTTTCTATAAATTTATTAACAGCCAAAGGAGAGCTAAGGAGAATGTATATCCTTTGCTGGATGCGGGGGAAAACATAGTGTCCCAGCATGGTGCCATAAGAAAAGCCGGCGGCGTGGAAGACTGACCTGGCTGAACAGAGAGATTTGGCTGAAACGGGAAGAAAATGAAAGTCTATGGCCTTTGGAAGAAGGGGCAGGGCACTCAAGGACAAAACAAAGATTTTGCAAGGCTGCACAGGGGAAAAAATTAGAAAAGCTAAAACCCAGCTAGAACTTAATCTGGGCACTGCCATTAAAGACAATAAAAAATGTTTCTATAAATTTATTAACAGCCAAAGGAGAGCTAAGGAGAATGTATATCCTTTGCTGGATGCGGGGGAAAACATAGTGTCCCAGCATGAGGCAAAGGCTGAAGTACTGAATGCCTTCTTTGCCTCAGTCTTCAATAGTGGGACCAGTTGTTCTCTGC
>NW_010401837.1:3631-3845 GCF_000710305.1 Buceros rhinoceros silvestris
CCCAGGGAAGCTTACAGACAACACCATCCTGAGTGCCATCACATGACACATACAGGACAGTCAGGTGATCAGACCCAGTCAGCATGAGTTTATGAAAGACAGGTCCTGCTTGACTAACCTGATCTCCTTCTCTGACAAGGTGACCTGCTTAGAGGACAAGGGAAAGGCTGTGGATATTGTCTGCCTAGACTTTACTAAAGCTTTTGACACTGTT
>NW_010401838.1:0-1174 GCF_000710305.1 Buceros rhinoceros silvestris
GGTCGGGGCAGCCCGCCCGGCACTCCGGTCCCGACCGCCAGTCCCGGCTTCTCTTTGTACTCTTACCCGGTTTTTTTTCCGTCTGGCGTTCAGAGAGGAAAAAAAATAAGCAGGTGATGGTCAAACGTGTTGACACATCTCACTGAAATGAGACGGACTTCCTCAAATCGTGCCCCGTGCTGTTTAAAAGGGCATCTTCGATATCTGGGGTCTAATACAGAGCCCAGTTTTAGACAAGGATCCTCTTGTTTGACGAAGACAGCAAGAGGAGCTCCAAAGTGCCCAGATTCACGGGCGGGGGGGTTGGGGGCAAAACCCCACGCAAGTGGCCTCCTGCCCACACCCAGGGGAAGAGCTGCGGCCGCTGGACCCGCATGGCTGTCCCACACCCGCACCTCACTGGGACGTGCCCACCCAGAAGGAAAGCCTCCAGCTGCCCCCCACAGCCTGAGCCCAAATTCAGTCCTAACAGACTCTAGAGCTCTGCAAGCCTGAACTGTTCTTCCAGTAGACAGAAAAATTAAAGTGGTAAGATCAGATGGTTTCTGGTTATAAAAATCAGTTTGATTATGATCTGGAGAGATCGCTGAAATCAAATAAACCACTGAAAGGGAGATAAAAGGCTCCTGTGTAAGTTTCTACTAAATGTCACTTTATTTGAACAAGAAAGAGAGGAATGCATGTGAGGAAAGCAAACAGTGAATAAACTCAGCTCTAACTAATAATCAATAATTGCTACTTACCGGACATCAAAAGGCACCGTGAGAGCGCTGGGGGACAGAACCCTCTCAGGCACTGGGCTCTGCACAGAGACTCAGGGGTTCCTGCTAACCCCTAGTCAGGGGTCAGCAGGCTTCGGCACGTGGTGTCTCTACACAGTCTCTCCCTGTAACCCCCAAAACACAGAGGCCTGGATACACTGAGCAAGGAGCACGGCAGCCGTCGCTCGGTGCTGCGTGGCTGTGCAAGCGTGGCGGGCAGCTCGGGAGCGCAGGCCACCTCACAGCAACCCCTTGGACCTATATATGATGCAATAACCTCTTCACAAGGACAAACCAAACCACCACACGCTATCTCCTCTCCTAATTCTGTTTCCTTTTTACAGACGGAGCTGGAAGTGCTTAGACACATGACTGGGTTAGGACAGCATGACCAGCCCATGCGATGCTGCTGA
>NW_010401838.1:1306-3210 GCF_000710305.1 Buceros rhinoceros silvestris
ACCGCGGGAACTGACTGCAGGAGCTGCCGTACCGGCTGAATATGTGAGGCGAAGCACATCTGCCTAAGTCACAAACTCTAGCACGATGCGTGACTCATTCTTGCACCTAGGAAAGGAATTGCTTTTGCCCAGGTGGCACCAGCAGCTGAATTCTACAACCAGCTTCCCAGCTCTGTTTGCTTCTTCCCATACAAAAACTGGCCCTGCACTGTGCAGAGTATTCTTGGAAGTCTACTATTACAGTGTAGCTGCACAGTATTTAAGATGCATGCCAGCTTAGACTAACAATGTTTCAAAAATAAGTGTGCAAAATCAGTATTTTTAAAAAAATAATAACAATACTACTCCCTAATATAGAGAGAAAATGAGACTCATCTTTAAGATCCCCATCTGAAGTTACAAATCTCAGCAGGGTTGTTCCAGCACTAGGAAAAGTGAGCAGAACTGGGCTGTCCTGAGTGAAAGCAGCTAAATTAGCCCACGGTGTTATTTTCAGAAATTAGCCAACCAGAACAAATACAAATGATTAAGTATAATCTAAAAAGACTGCGCTGGGCAAACAGATCCTTGTCTAGAGAGTCCACAGAAAACCTGAAACCTAAATGTTTAGGAGCCTCAGCATTAGGTGCCCACCACTGAGTTTTTGAGCAATGTATCTTGATCAACTGTTCTTTCCTCTCCCCCTATTTGGCAGATCCAACGGACAATTCAGGTTGGAAGAAGACACCAGAGCATTCCATCCTGCCCAGTCTCTGCTCAGGACAGGGTCAGCCATGAGGCCAGACAAAGTGACTCAGGGCTTTGTCCTGAAAACCTCTAAGGATGGAGACTGCACGACCTCCCTGGGTCCCTGCTGCACTGCTGGACCACCCTCATGGGGAAAGTCCTACCTTATACTAGCCCGAGCCTCTTGTTTCAGCTTACACTGCTCACCTCTTCTCCTCCTGCCATGCACCAGTGTGAAAGGCCTGGCTCCACCTCCTTCACAACCTCCTCACTGCCACTGGCAGGTTACAGGTTGGTGCCCTCAAAACCCATCCCCTCTCCAGGCTGAGCGAGACACTTTACTTCAGCCTCTCCTCACAGGGATCCAGCTCCAACCATCCTGATGCACCTTCACTGGACTCCACTTTAGGGATGTCTTTCCTGTATCGGAGGTCCAAACTTGATGCAGTATCTGGCCATGCTCTAGCAAGTCCCAAGAAGGAGATAATCACTTCCCTTAACCTCCTGGTTTTGTTCCTGTTAACAAAGCCCAGGATGCTGTCAGCCTTCATTACTGCTGAGGTACGCTCCTGGGTCAGCAAGAGGTTTGCCAGAGAGCAGACACTTTTCCACAGAGCTGCTCTGAGCCAGTCCACCCCAGGGGAACCCTGTCCCCAGGGCAGGACTTTGCACTTGTCCCTGCTGAATTTTGTGAGGTCCCTGGCAGCTCTCTCTTCCAGCCTGGCCTGGCTTCTCTGAAGAGCAGCCCAGTGTTGATTGGTGGCCCTCCCACAGTTTGATGACATCTGCAAACTCAACAAGAGCGCACTCCACACACACCCACCCCCCCCCCCGCCCCCCCAGGTCACTGACAAGGATGTCAAACAGGCCAGGTCCCAGGGTAAACTTGTGGTACTGCACTTGTGACATGCAGAGTGAGACCCATCACGCACAACCCTCTGAGACCCACCACCCAACCAGGTTGTATCCACCCAGGCATCCAACCATCCAGGCCTTAACACCCTCATTTGGACACTTGTTAGCCTCCTCCTTTCTAAAAGCTTTTCCTCTCATACTGATGTAGCACAGAAATAAATGTCTGTGTACGAACCTGCTCAACAGGCAGAATAAGCAATCCAGTTACTGGAAAAGACCATTTCTCCCAGCAAGGACTGGAGAAGTAAGGAGACCGCAGGAAT
>NW_010401838.1:3366-3899 GCF_000710305.1 Buceros rhinoceros silvestris
CGGGACTGCCCTACTGTTGATTTTAGAGACAAGCCTGTTTATTCAGTTTGCAGCGTTACTTTATACCATAAGTGCCCGAGCAATTTAAGGAGCTATTACATAGTGTAACAGATGTTTAAATACTTTACAGACCTAACTAGCAAGTAAAAGCCACAACATGTTGCTGTCACCTGCATTCTTTCACAGCATCAACTTCTTTATTCATCACTGCTTCTCCCCCAAGTCCCCATTGCCTCCACATTTTTGCCAGCCTGTGTCAAGGTGCCCATCTCCCCACTACCCCCAGGGTCCTAGTTTCAGTTTCCTTTCTCTATTCTCCTCCTGCTCCTGGAAGACACAAGCAGCCAAAGCCAGACAGGCCAAAACGAACTTTTTCCATGGTCAGAGAGACGCAGACGAGCCTCTCCTGACTCTCACCTGTCTCCTGCTGGGGCTCTGCTGCAGGTTGCCTCCAACATTTCATGAGGAACATTTTCCATTACATTTTTCATTTCCAACTCTCAACCTTTCAATCATACGATTTCAGGTAAAAA
>NW_010401838.1:4011-11355 GCF_000710305.1 Buceros rhinoceros silvestris
AGGAATTTTGTACGGCTTACCTAGTTCAACATGACATCTTGTCAGCTACTGGAAAAAGATTAGTAGATGTTAAAGCCAAAAGCCAAAATCCAGCTGTGATTCGTCTCCAACCTCACCCTAGAAACTTAACCTCATCCCAAATACTGGGGTTTTTCTAACTGAAACCAAGGGCTTGTAGACATGAGCCATCACTCATAACCTTAACACTCACCACAACACACTTCCAACTATCGTAACCAGATTTTCCTTGGCTGTGCATGGTTTTTAGTGATTAAAATAGTGCAACAGCTAAAACAGAAAATACCATGTAGTTTCAGCTACTGAACCTGTATTTAAGAGCTGCTCACTGCCCTGGGGGACTGTCAACGCTGCTTTTGCTGCAGGCAGGTAAAAGAAGACTGTGAGAAGAGTCACGCTGGCTTAGATGACCAGTGCACCCAGGCAAGGGTCTAATCACGCCCAACAGGGAAAAGAAGGAGTATGCGTATACACCTACAGGGATATTACTTCTGGCCATCTCTGATCTCAAAGATCAGAAATTAAGATCTCAAAGATCTAAAATTGTTGTATTTAATAAGAAAATACACAAAGAAGAAAACCACAAGAGCCACAGTGAGCTCTTACTCTAAACATGACTCTAAAACAACACATGATTTATATGTATTATACTGTATTAGCAGAGATATACATGCTATTTTAAAACTATTCCACATTTAGACTTTGTATATATATCATTTCACAGAAGGAAGTGTACTCTTTCGTGAGCTATCATCACGTCCGTACCCCGTACTACTTTCTTTTATCGTTTCTATCTCCCTTGTGCCAGAGCAATGGCTCCTGGGCTGTAGCCCTCCAAGTCACAGCAACTGACCCACAGGAAAAGGTGCCCAGTTCTGCATTGCCTTTGTAACGTTCAGTAAAGTTTAACGGGGAGGACACTTCACTCCTCCCATCGCCCCAGCCCTTGCAACTTCGTAGTTGCCTGTGGCAGCAAAAAGGCTTGGGAGTTGCTGCCTTCTTTCTGTTCTACAGAATAATGGCTTTATAATGAAGTTTTCCAATGAAACAAATGACCTGGCCATATAACCAATTAGGGTAACTAAGAAAGTCACAAAAGTATGTCTCTGCAGTGAAGTACCCAGATTCCAGAATTTTGCAGATCAGGCACTAACTGCCTTGATCTTCTAATTTACACTGGCACCCCATTACAATGGCCTGCCTACATCTGACGTTAAGCATAATTTAATGCTTGTTAATCAACAATAAGGGGAAGTGTAAGTCCTGCTTTCCTTAATCTAATGCTTTCCCTTTCCTCTGCTGAGAGAGTCAGAGGATTCGCCTTGTTCTACCATCTTCTTTGGTAAACACCAGTCCCTGGAGTAAATCTGATATGTGGGCTGACTTCTGACCTCTTTGTTCCTATTTGTCTGTTCGTATTGTGTTCATATATAAATACGATGCTAGCAATATTTTCTGGTGGTAAACTTCTTGGGGTTTTTTTTTTAACCCACTAAATCAGAAATGCATTATGGAATAGAACATAAGGGAATTTCAAAGAATTATAAATATAGGATTAGGAAACTTGCCAGCAATATCTATTGCTGACAGCTGACTTTATTAAAGTTCATCAGCATTAATTGCCTCATTGTTGAATGTCTTTTGCATGTAATTATCGCTAGTCTAAACACAGATTGCCTCAGGTACAGTATCTAATGTGATCATGTGTTCTGAATCCTATTAAAACAGGCAAGACACAGCGGAGATTATTCTCTCCTTAAACAGTAAGAAAGCGAAAGAAGCAACGGATATAGAGGGAAATTATTTTGCTCAGCTTAAACAGTGTTAATTTCTCTGTCTCATTCCAATGTTCCCAGCAATGTTCTGGTGACACAGATGCTGAGACAACACTCAGAGATGCCAATCCTTACCAGTGTCATTTGTATCAAGGACAAGTGAAAATTCTTGTGCCCCACTAGAAAGAAAATGCCTGAGGCATGATTGCTAAAGTGGTCTTTAAACGTCATGCTATATTTTAATAGACAGAAAGATGGATACATCAATGTCTAAAATAATAATTCTTAGATTATATTTATCAGAACAAGGCAAGGCTGGAATTGTAATATCGGGAAGTCTGAGCAACAGTATTGTGAGCTAATACCCAAGGAGAGAGGACACACAGCTCCTGCTTTGAACTTCTATGCTGTTTTAAGATGTCTTCGAGATCTAAAGGCTCAGCATCAAAGAAAAAATTTCATATGTTTTTTACATCAACCTAAAATCTTCACACTACATTACTATCCCTTTCCCAAACCCTACTTTCTCAATAAAAAATAAATAAATCAATCATCATTCCCTTTCCTCAATATATCAGCTCTTCTGAGACTTAACTAAATACATTCTACTCTTCTGAATCATTAGATGAAGGGTTTTAAAAAATTATATAATTTAAATTTTGCTTTTTTCTTGTAGACTTACCGAAAGTCTTCAAAAAGACCACCTTAAAAGCCTCAGTATAACCTTAGGAATGAGTCGCCCACCACAGTAAATTTTGTCAATGTCGAATACCCACCATTCTCATGTATATGCCTCCTTAGACGCATACCTACCCATCAGCTGCCAGAGTTCTGGAGAGACTTTTCAGAAAAATTCATATTCCTGATTGAGTTTCAGCCACAGATTTAACACCAAAGGACTTCAAAACTATGTTACACAGTATTTAAAAAAACAGCACAAAAAGCTATATTGAACAAGAACTTTCAACAGTGAACGAGGATTTGACTACGGTACACAAAGAGCTTCAGAAATTCTACAATATTTTTAAACACTACAAGCTGTTCTTGATTTGATGTTGTGTGTTGTCAAGGGCTTTTGTAGTTCTCTTGTAAGAAAAGTAGCTGCAGACAGAAATGCTTGATTAAAGACAAGACTTGTCACACATTACCTTCCCTTACCCCTCCTCACGTTGCTTTTTCTCTCAAGTTTATTAGCATTAATAACTGGAAGCACTGATGTAGCCTTTTAGGGTATTAGACCAAAACTGTAAATTAATGCACTGGTTCATCACAATTCATTAATCAAGCCCGTGCTGGATTTAACAGACAGCAGATTATTAAAGACACCAAATTACACAGACGAAAAAACCCAGCTCCCAGAGGGTCAGATGTAATGTGAATGGTTTTGCATAAAACCATAAACCTGCTATTAAATTAAAAACAGGCAAAAATTATGTCCACTGCTTATCTAAAGTAATTTTTTTTTAAAAGGGATGTTACGCTAATTTACTTCTTAACTGCTCCTGGTTACACAACAAAGGACAAAAGGTTAACTGCAATGGCTCCTCTGATGCTTGGTTAAGCAACTTACGCTAACATATCCTGACTGAGGTGAAGAAATTAATGAAATTACTACTGTAATTCATGACTAATGGAAAATTGTCAATGTTTTCAGCCAGGACTACACACAAATTTTCTGCAGACATGAAGACCTAGTACAGTGACTCATGCTCTTAGACTTGCTACTCTTATTTCAAGTGCGAGCACCATTCATCATGGCTGAACTTTATGCCATGCTATCCATCAAAGTTTAGCAACCTTTGATCTCAATAGCTGAGGTCTTTCTACTTGTGTGACATGGGTTTATGAAGGAAGAAAAAATAACATGTAATTTTCAGCATCAATCTAAGGAATGCTAAAATAAAGAGAGAAGAGAGGCAGTATCATTGCAACCAGCATCCAAAGTCTAACAAACATAGGAAAGACTGTAATTTGCCAACTAATGATGCCAAAAGCAGTGTAAATGGCTGTAAAAATTATATATAAATTAGCAATTTAAAGGACAACACTTGTAACAAATAATGAACACTAACAGTTAGTGAAGCGCCTGAACAAGTCTGGTCTGTGGTGCTACATAGTCCTGGTTTCCCTTTATATTCTTCACTAAGCCACAAAACAGACAGGATAGCAAAAGAGAGATCCATCCGTGACTACTCTAATAGTGGCCATGTAGAGATAGCAAGAATATGTTATATTCAGTGACTTTGACATAAATAAAGTATTCAGTATTAGTTGACTGTGTGCAACATGAAACTCCTAATCGGAGCATTCTTTTCTGTTAATTTATAGGACAACATTAATTTATAGAACAACGTTGTTTCGTAATCTTTGTGATCTTCCTGTTGACTTACTTTCTGTTTGTGAGCAAGAAAGATATTGCTTCTGATGGCCATAAATACCCAAGGGACAAGAACTGTGCAGCATGGTTCCCAGTGGAGCAGCAGGGTTAAATTACCCCATGGGGAAGAGCAGACTGAAGAGAGATAAGGAAATCCCTATGCTCATAGGAACTTGACAAAGCACACCCAAAGCTACTTTGATGCTGTTCTGTGCATCTCACCATGTGAAATGGAAAGATCAGGCGCAACGAGAGAAACCCCAGCACAAAGAGACCTTTTCATAGAGTAAGACAGCAGATTTGCTGTCGCATCCTTTCCTCCTCGCAGGGAGTGGGGCTCTGCAGATGACGTTCAGCAAGCATGGCCAGAAAGACCCTGTATATCACCTATTTTAAGTGGTGTATGATCTCCTCAGGAGAAGCCGGTGCAAGTAAAAGCCAAAAGGACATGGACCAGAGAAGGGCCTCTCTGCTCTCTTGCCTGTTCCTTACCCTCGGCCCACAAGCATCCCATCAGCTGCCTTCAGGGATGAGTGCTGAGGCAGTCAGGATCCCCGTGCACCCTGAATGGTATTTCCCAGGCTAAGCTTTTGCCAAGTTCAAAAATGAGCACTTCTCATAACTCAGCGAAGTGTACCACGGGAACACTTCCTCAAAACTCCAGCTAACCCTGGCGCTGCAGCGCACACCGAGAGCAAAGCAGTGCACGAGAAGGTGGCTGGCTGCTTCACTTGGCAGCGGTTACTCCTGCGGATTAGAACAGCGGCAGAGCTCAAAAATTAGGTACTGCAACCTAGAAATCAAAGGAGTGATAAAGTCTTCACGGACAAAGGATGCCCTGATTGTATAAAACGTAAAAGCCTCCACTTGTTCTTTAATACGATAAAATGACTTGCAATGCGAAGTTAATTCTCGCTGAAGTCAGCCGAGTACTGCCTCTGCGTAGGCACCAGGCCGACAGACTATAATGCACCGTAGCAAGGACAGCCCTTTCGCCAGTATCCCAGGCCAAACCCCTACTTCAAACACTGGACTCGTAACATCTGATGATGCAAATTAGTAACTGTTCTATCGCGTGTTTGAAGCATTATTTGTAAATCCCGCTTCCCTGTTTAATGGGATGGTATATACAGTCCTACCCTTTGTACCAAGTGTCCCAAAATACTCGGCGGGGTAGGGAGAGACCTTGCCGCAATAGCTGGACTGCGCTGTATTACAAGCAGGTAAAAACAAGGACTAGTTCAATAGCAACAAAGTACACTTTCTAGCGCGATAAAAATAACGAAATTTTAATGTTGAATGTGTTTCTTAATTATATAAAACTCTGCAAAGGATACCATGGTTTAAATTTGTTATGCAAATGCTCTTAATTTATGACAGATTGCTACTTCAAACACAAGTATTAAATCTCTATTAGATTCGTTGGGGTAATGCACTAATATGCATCAGCAAGGTCTTAAATTTCTAAGCAGCAATAGTGTTTGTTAGATGCAATAAGGATTACCTTAATTAAAACACTATCCTCAGCATCTCAGAAGATTTAATCCAAATCTTTATATAGGGCACATTCATTATCTATCTCCAGTTAATAAAAATATGACCTACTTTGGTTACATTTTAGAATTTAATGTTGATTACCACTTTGTTAATAGAAACAAGATACTAAAGACTTTAAAGACAAGCCAAAAGCAATTTTGCCAGCCTAATTAAAATACTACTTAATGGCCTCCAAAGGAGCTTTATATTTATTCATAACTGTAGAGGTAGACTTTTTAGAAAGGTTTTTAAAATATTGAATTAGACAACAGACTTCTAAAAATATACTTAAGGATAACAAGTGAGATTTATAACCAACGAGCTTAAAGCAGAGCCTGAAGAGATTCAGAGAACTCCTAAACCCCACAGGGACACTTTCAAACACACGAGCCGTTCTGATAAGCTCAACACGGCGCCTCACTTCTGCAGGAGGAGGCCCATACCATGTGCCTTTGCAGAAGCAAGGCTTAAATTAATCATAACACTCCAAATATAGCGTTGAGTTACTGCTAAGTAGTAGTTTCCAAGGAGACGTGATGCTTATCAAAATACTCCGATGCACTGCAGCCTGCCAGATCTAAGTCAGTATCTGAATGGGTTAGCACACTTCTTAGCAAAATACAGCTTATTCTGGATTAAATCAGGGACACAGCAGGCTCAGGGAGAAGGCAAAATTCTGGGGTGCAGGGGGAGCATATGTCCTCACCATAAAGCTTCTCTTGAACCTACTACTGCCATATTTAACAGGATACAGAGGGTCCAGCCAAAGTGTGTGGTCAGAGACCCCATGAGGCCACCTTTTCCTCGGAGTCATCCACTCACCTCTGCGGTGAGCCCATGTGTGGGCTCCCACCGCTGTCTTTTCACAGCATTACTTGGCAGAATGTTGCCTCTCTTCTCCATACAGAAAGGTTGGACAAAAACATGCATCCTACAGAGAAAATCTGTCAGGATTTCTCCTCTAAACCCCCACACAGGTGCCACTTACAATATCCTAAAACAAAATACTTATTTTTGAAGGTAAAAACGTCAAGTGATGGCTGAATCCAAAAGTCTTCTCCATTTACCACCCAACAAAAACTCTAGCATACTGAGTTTCTCTTCCTACAATTGATTCAGATTGGACTCCTCTAGTTACTGTTGGGTTTAGTTTGTTGAAAGGTTTTGAGGGACTGAAGAATCTCATTTCTTTCAAGAGAGACAATATTTATTGCTTTCTACTAAAATCAATTCCTACATTGTAAACCTCCAAGTACAATGTCACAAATCTCTCACTAGGGTTCTCACCACAAGTGGAAATACCCAGTTTTATTAAAATCAGTATGTACTGTTTCCTCTTGATCTCCAGCACACAGAAGTCGCCTGCTCCAACAAGGGATCCAAGCAGCCAGTGGCTACACCTGGGGTTTACAAAGGTTGGGAGACCAAGTGGCAGTTCAGACAACGCGGCGTTGTTCAGAGAGGAGGCCACAGGAAGAGGTAAGGAATGCGTGCAGAGCTGAGCAGTGCTGGGGGAAGCTCTCTGTGCAGAGGATGTCTCTGGAAACAGCGCCTGAGAACAGCAGTGACCCTCATCCTACAGGGCAGGGAGCCAGAAAGGCAGCCGGCACACGAGGGGACGGCCCACCTCCCGCCACC
>NW_010401838.1:11750-14447 GCF_000710305.1 Buceros rhinoceros silvestris
TCATTTGGAGTCTTGTCGGCAAGTAGGCCTGCCACACTTTCTGCTTCCACACGTTGCGCTCTGTCTGGCATTCTCTGCTCCATTCTCTCACACTGCTTTTAGCATCAGTTTCTAGTTCAATGTCTTTTTCCTTTTCTCTTGTTCAGTATTTCCAGTCTATTTCTTCTCTACTTTGTAATTCTTTGCGGGCCCTGTATCACTAAAAACTGATATAAAAGCTTCTTCCCAACTCCCACATACACTTTCAGAAAAAACAAGTTAATGACACATTTTCCCGTCCACCCTCTTCATCACACTCAGTCCAAGAGCAGCAGCCATTGCAAACAGCCCTTTTAGTGGCTGGGTGGCCAGGGGCAGCAGCATCCTGCCCCCCCCGATCCCCCGCCCCCCCCCCACCCCCCATCCACTGCCACAGGCAGTTGTGGGGCAGTCCACCAGAAGCCCCAGAAGCTGATCAGTGAACCTGAGGAGTTAATTTTATGAGAGAAGGAATTTTTTAAGCCTAAAAAAACTCATGACATTAGAAAGCTCATTGTAAATTTTACTTAAAGAGGTCTTGTCTCTTTATCATGTACATAAATGTCACCCACTGAAAGACTGTTGTCATAAATGCCTCCCATGAGTGCCGGATCTGTCTGTAATGTGGCATATAAGATGCTTGTTCTTCTAGTAATCTGCACTTTTCAGCAATTATTAATTCCTTAAACATTTTAAATAGACCTTTTCAATTGTGCTTTCACCTCTTGAGGTCAATCTCAGCCCGTGTGGCTCATAGTCCCCCTTTTAGCATTCATTTTCAAAGACATATAAAACACCCGGACAAACCAAGAGTCAAAAGCAGACTCCTGAGGCTAAAATCTGTTTTGCCCCAAAACTCTTCCTTATGTCAATAAAACTCCCTTTTACCAGGTTTCGTACATGAGACAAGCGACTCCAAAATATTCCTTATCTCACAGAAAGCACAATAGTCAGGATTTTCCCCCTTTCAACTCTCAGCTGCTCCCCTCCATGAGAGTATAGGCTGGAAAGACAATAAGGAGAGTATTCTAGCAGATCTATCCCTCTCTCTTCCCCTATTATTAAAAAAGCAAAAAAAATAAAAGACTCATTACCTCCAAAATGGAGGCAGGCTTTTTGTCAGATAACCACTCCTCCACATTGTGTCCTCTCCAAAGGGATTCATTTGGCTCAGTATCTACTAATGGTTTCATCAGTTAATATTAAATTGGTTTCAGATAGGAAAAAAAGAATTTTCCTTGCACTGCACTAAATAATTTGCCTTTATATAGAGTGCATAAACTACATTTCTGGGGAGGAACAAACAATTGCTTTTCCATTTATGTAAGTGACAGAGGATGGATTCCCACAGTCTGACAGTCTCCATCCCACACTGTCATTTTTTGCTGTGTACTTGACTTGCACTGTTTGGTCCTTTTCTTACACTTTACAAATGGAAAGACATTCCATGGTAAAAACACAAAAGAACGCTGTTTTGTAGCATAGAGCTCTGGAATGAAGGTCTTCCCATCCTCACGACAGCAAGACGGCCCTTACTGTCAAGGCTAGAGTTGTCTATATACAAAATCAACCCATGCAACAACCTAGTTAATGGGACAATGTTGCATACAATACGTGTGGGGTGCCAGTCAGGTGTCCCTAGAGGCAACCAGCTCTATTGCCCACCTAACCTTTTCTGCCTGTCACAAGGTTGAGACCAGGGACAGCCGCTGCTGGGAACAGCCGCTGCTGGGAACAACCGCTGCCCCCTTTACCCGGACTGTAAGCACATCACTTTCCCGTCTCTTCCAGCCCCAGCGCCAAAGCTGCTTTCTCAGTTCTGGGGCCAGCCAGACTGAAATCACACCTGTCTGGGGCCTTTTTCAGACAGCGGCTGCACTTAATACAAACTGTAAGAGAGAGTGATGAAGACCACTGCTTTCAGCACAAACCCATTCCTTGAACAAGCAAACATTTGCTCTCCTCTTCAGGACAGTACTGGCAAATGGAGCAACTCGAGCAACGCCCAGTCTATCCGGACCACGAGCATCCTCCACAGGAATCAGTGGCTTTCCCAGCTATTGTTTTCCAGGGAAATGACACTTCATCACTGAAAACCTTAGGATGCTGCTTTCATAAGCCAATCACCACACAAACCTTACAACTGCTTTCCTGTCTACATTCAGCACAAAAGGGGTGGTGAAACAAAACGGACCAAATGAGGAGCAGTGTGCTAAGCGCTGTACGTTTCTGATTTTATACCACACTGTGCGACAATTTTCCAGATCTGCCAAAGCTGCCTGTTTCTGCAGAGTTTTCTGTTCAGCCACCCTTCTTATTTTGTATCCCAGAGAAACTACTACCTTTTGGAGCAACTCACATCATGTTTGACCTCGAGTGACGACCTGAGTTTTCTGCAGGTTATTTGTCACATAGTAGTTCTCGTTAAAAGGTTTGGGCGTGTTCCAGCATCCCCTCCGGCTTTAATAGGAAAACACAACAAAACCAAACCAAAAAACCACTCCTCACCTGTGCAGACAGTAGTCTCTCAGATACGTCCGTTCACAACCTAAGAGATGTCACTTCAGACTGCCACAAGCTATGTTTTTCCATCAAAGTAATCTTTTCCCAGGCCTCTGTTTTCTCTCCTGCTTGCTACTGGCCACTACAACAATAAGTCTGTTACACAAGAAAAAAAAA
>NW_010401838.1:14611-29627 GCF_000710305.1 Buceros rhinoceros silvestris
TTTCTCTCCTGCTTGCTACCTGGCCACTACAACAATAGTCTGTTACACAAGAAAAAAAAAATCTGTTCGCAATAAAGAACCTGAATCCTTTAGGAAGACTTTGATATTTCTGTGTGTGTGTGTGTGTGTGTGTGTGTGTTCTGGGGTTTGTTTGAATTTTTTTTTTTTTAAACTTGTGAATGAGCCCTACAGATTTGTTACCCCTCCATGGTATACTTCCAGAAGTACACCCCTTCTCCTTCTGCTCTTGGAAAATAGCACAAATAGAATCTCTTGCTGCTGGCCTAGAAAAAAAAATTCTTAGATCCCCTTGGTGCTGCTCCTTAGAGTCCCTGCAATACTGAGTAACAGGAGTACACACACTCACATCTTTCTCTGTGGTAGCTTATTCCACAGCAGTGGAAATTCTGTAATATTTGTTGCTCTGCTTTTAATGATTTGCTGTTAATAAGAAATTTCTAGTGAGCTGTAACCCAATCCTGCTTCAGATCCATAACAAACTTAACAGCTAAAATTTCTCTCAGGACTTTCAATCTTGCATTCTACCTAAGGCAGGAAAACTTTCTTATCTTGCTGCTAAAAAATCAGCCACAACACATTTGTTTCAACTTAACAATGAATTTATAGAACGAAATCCATAAATACATGTGTAAGAAACAATAATTTCCCTTTTTTACATAGCTATTGCTAATAACTGTGCAAAAACCCCCAGGGATAGCTTTTCATTGTCCCAGCTACCACAAACACTCCACCTGTCCAGCTTTTGAAACCAAAGCTCCCCAGCACCGAACAGCTTCACCTCCTACAAGCACCTTCTCCCTTTGGAACTGATTACGTGGTTTCAATTTAGTTACCTTCTCCAACAGAGGTGCTTGCTTAAATCAGGATTTCCGAGCCAGTACCAGAGTTCCTGCAGCACAGTATCACAAGCACCGTTAGGCACAGAGTACCCCAGCTTCCACGGCTGTTTAAAAGCTGAGACCTTAAAAATCTGAAATCACAGTGTGCTGCTTGTACTTCCCAGCTTTGCCTTTGCCTTTAGCTGTCCCCAATCTCCCCCCACGAAGAGCTCGTTAGTGACAGCAACAGGCACTGCTGCATAGGTACCTGTTCTCCTCCGGTGAGCACTAATGTCAGCTTCTGCCAGGAGGCTGGAAAGATGGCAACCCTGGACCGGTTTGAGGACATGTCTTGATTCCCACCCTGCTTTATGATTGTCCTTCTTACGATAATTTATTTCACAGCATCGATACATAAATGAACAGCTTCTCCTGAGGTTTTATCACTGTTCCTTTATTTGTTTTAGAAAGCATTCCCCTGATTCTTCAAAATTAGTCTGAAGGAAACCTGTAGCATCTTTTAATAATTAGTATTGTACGAAGTAAATAACAGAACTCAGAGCCAGCAGCTTCCATCTCCCTTTCTGCAGCTGCCTTTAAACAACAAAAAAGTAAAGAAAGAAAAGAAGAAAGAAATCAATCTGGTGATCTGGTGCATGGCTGGCAGGAAAGACACGCGCTCTGTGCCAAGCTCCAGGCACTCCCCAGTACTGTATGGCCCAAAAACTCTTGACTGACACCCTCACACCCGGCTGAGTTTCTAGCATTCGGCTCCTTGTCAATGCAAAGGTAACCCTGAAGTCCTCCTTTGCCGTACCAATACCTCAGAAACACAATTTCCTGGAACTCTTGTAGCCTTTCCAGCAGACTATTTTCTCCCCCTCCCATTTTCACTCTTGCTAGATGTGCCTTGTCTAACCCATACTTAAAGAGTGGCTCTTAATCTCATAGCAAATCCTTGACCCGGAGTAGGTTTGCAGCACTTAAATCTTGAATCTTGTAATGCCACTGACCACACATCATCCAAAATGACCTTTGTAATGGATGTGGAACCGAAATCAGCCTCCCAAGACATTACTTACTATTTGAGCAAGAACCATCTAACATCTCCATAACAGGTCTATATAACGTCAGTGCAGAAAAAGCAAGTAAACACTTACCTGTGTTCTCTGGTTCCGCACACAAGAGGACATTTTTTTCTCAAAAGTTATTTGTCAACCCTCTTAGTCCTTGCTTTCCAGAAGGCCTGTATTTTGCAGATAATCTGTCCCTGGGAGCTGCTGGTCACCTCTTCAATCAATCTTCCCAACCACCCAGAGGTACAACGGCCTGGTTTTCTAGTCTTAGGAGACTTTTGGAGGTTGTTGCCTCAACAAAGCCTGTGTCATCCTTGGGTCATTCGAGGAAAATTTCTAAGAATTCCTCCAATTCCTTTGCAGGCAGCCTACAGCTCTTCCATGAGCTTAGTCATCTCAACACCTGCAAAAACTTCCATCACTTGTTCTCAGTGTTACATTTCTGCTAAAAAGAGAAAATTACAATGAAGCTGTGTATTTATTTCAGGCATTTCTACCTCAAGATTGGATACAGCAGCAAGTTCTTTGCTCCTATTCCCAAACCTCTTTCCAGAGTAATCAATCCAAAAAAACTTTATTTTGGCGTCTCTGAGAGCCACATCACCAGCCTTTTTATTGCCGTCTGTTCCTTCCTAACATCTCCACTTCTACCAAATAAAAATCAGCCTCTGGCACAGCTCTATCCATAGAGCTCAGCTTCTGTTCAGCATCTCACGTGGACAGTGTTCTCACAAGTAACTCAGTTATTTTACTTCAAAAAACCCTGTTTTTTATATTATCTTGACTGAAAGGTACTCATAGCATCAACTCCCATAAAAACGTATGCTGCTTCTGTATACTGCTACAGATTAGTGATCGATCAGAGACCAACAAAAACATTTTGCCCTGATTTTTTTTTTTCTAAGCGCATCCCAAGAACAGTAAAGGTACATTGATTTTAGAACCTTCAGTCTTAAAACCGTGGTGCTGATTTTGCTCTGCAGCAGTCTCTGTGACCAGCACAAGTGTAAACTTCAGGTTACGAGCCCCTGCGGCACTAACGTACAAGGAGTACCACGCTGCCCTCCCGATGCAAAGCCCAGGGCAAGCAGCAGTCAACCATCCGTTTTTCTGCGTAGGTGAAATTACAGCCCTCGATTCTCCAGATAAAGTTCAAGAAATACCCAGCTAATTGCTTCAGTGGAGCAGTTAGGTGTTGCCAAAAGTGGTCCTGTCAGGGCCTGGGGAGCACCCCGCCTCCGACCAGCAGGTATCCACATCTCGTGTGACACGGGGAGTTGGCCTGTTAAGTTCAGCTCAAGAACAGTGATCATTTGACTATTTCCCGTAGAAATCAGTCTTCATTTCTTATTTGCAGGTATGTTAGAGGTGACAATAGGAAAAGAAGCACAAAGCAGAGTCACTGTTCTCGTGCAGAGATCTTCCGTGTTGCTTCATCCTAAAATGACTCTTCGCATTCAAGTTAGAGTACACAACAATGCACACATATAATGAATCATCGATATCTGTAACGGGAAATACTAATAAAATAGGTACCCAATTCCACGGTCAGCTATGTTCCAATGCAGGATACAAATGCATCCCTTGCATTACATTAAGAAACACAAAGGAAATCAAAAGTGTAACGGTTGTTATCTTATTAGCATAAAATTAAAGCACCTGAATGCATAATTTACTGAAACCATTAAGGGATTCATTTTTAGAGTCCAAAGAATCCCTTAAATAAATGTGTCTTTTAGGCAAATTCTTCTGTCCCTCTGAAGAGTTCTCTTCGCTGCAGGTTAATACTCTAAGGTTAGAAAACTGGTAATAACTGATGATACTGATATAAAAGCCAGTAAACGAAAATAGCACAGAACAATAACTGCAAAATGCTGTTAGCATATTTACATTTTAAATTCAATTTATGTCTATAATTAAGCACATAAACTACCATAACTCTTGCATAAGCTAACATACAATTAAGCATATATCAAATAAAAAACCAGAACAGAGTGCTGCCAGTGCTGCATGTGTTACGCACAACAAGTCAGGATGACAACGCTCAATACTTCCACAAGACACATGAAAGTTGATTCCAGCAATTGTGCTATGCCATAGGATAAGCAATTCCAGTTCAAACTCCAGCAGAAATACAGTGTGTGCAACATTCCATCACCTTATTTCAAGATGATCGTGTTTGCATTTTTACAGACAAAGCTGAACAAATCAGGGATAGTGGCTTTTAAGTATCCTTACGTAGGGTTCATTAAACCCTTTGTAAAAGAAACAATGTAAACAAAGTATTTTTCCACTACGAAGTTTCTTTAGGCTCATTACGGTACTTCTGCACATAGTTTATACTCATCTCAGTGGCTTTTGTGGGTCATTCATACAGAAATAAGAGAGAAATAGTCTTCTTATAGGCAAATGAGACAGAACTACAAAACCACAAAAATTAGCCTTAATCACAAAACAGTCAAATCTACTTTCAATTTTTTTAACTGATTATGTCAAGGATTTTCATCTTTGAGTTTTTACAGTAACAGCAAATAACAAATGGAGGAGTGGGGTGCAAGAATTATAATCCCAGTGAGACTGAATAAGTAAAAAAAGCCGGTGAATTCCCAACACTGGCGAGGTCCCCCGTTAAAAGTATCTTCCTCCTCCGAAACTTCACATTACTTCCACTGAAGTCATGCTGTTCTCCTGAATGGGAGGCTACTTCAAACTATGTGCTGTGCACAGAGGTTTCTTTCAAAGAGACGATAATAAACCCCCTGAAATAGTACATATTAATGCTATAAATAATGCCTTGAAAAGGAGTTTCATTCCAGCAACTCCCTCTACCAAGACAGAGATGGTTTTCTCTACAGGCCTTGGTCACAATGGCAGTCAGTAACAATTCTAACTAACAAAACTGTAGAAAGATTCATCTCTTGCAGAATTGAGTCATTTTATCTGTTAGCACTCCAACGTCCTTGTTTCCACAGACACCACTGCTCTGCAGTAGCAGTAGCACACATATGTAGCAAGACCTGATGTGACATGTAATATAAAAAAACTCTGGATCTCACGCTGCCCTTTTGGTTACTTCAGTTTACACTTGCTGCACAAAGGGTAATGACAGAGAAGTGCTCCTCAGATGAGCAGGCCTTCCTTCTTCTCATACCACAGAAAATGCAGACACAAGACACTCAGGAGAGGAGAGGAGCCAAAAAAGTGAGTATGTGCCATTCGCCAACAAACCTGCCCAACACAGACAGTGCCACCTCTGGTACAGACTGGCAGCCGCCCACCCAAGGCATTCCTTCGGCTGCACTCTGGCGTGTCCTTCTGCGGACCGAGCACATCTCCTCAGCATTAGAATGGATACTTGGATGCAACGTACCTATGCAAAAACAACTGTGCAACAGGGCAGATATTGGGTCTGGGGTTTTGCTCCTATTTCTATTTATCTTTCTTTCTTTCTTGCTTAACCCATCTTTTGTTTGCTTCATGCTTAATAAGCCAAGGGATTCAAAAGGATCAGTCAAACCCCAGTTTTGTCTTAAAAACTTGATTCTTCCAAGTAATCAATCCTATTGCAACAGCTTTCATCTTAGCCCGATTTTCACAGAAATCTATGGTACACAGCTGTGCTGTCTGAACAGAAGCACATGTATTTATACTAAAAAATTCTTCTAGAACTTCTAAACTCAACTCATTCCAGTTACAATGAGAGGTTAACAGACTAAAAGAAACCAAGTTCCTACAACTTGACAAAACAGGTAGCAGAGAAGAAAAATGCCACTGATGCTGTAATGATTTAGAGAGAGCACAATCAATATCAGGCCCTGGGGAACCCCCCTGGGAGAGGACCATCATAAAGGTCTCTTCCTCATGTGCAGGCTTCACATGCACAATTGTTTAGAAATAAGAAAGTCCACAGGAAAAAAGGTTTTACTAGCCACGCTGTTCAAAGAACGACTTATAATCCAGTATCCACAAAAAAACTAGCTTCTGACTTGTTAAACCATTCCTTCTTTCTGGATTTCTTTTTCCTTGCGATTGAATTGTCTGACTCCAACAGCTATAGACACTTCACTAACTTTTTAGACACTGATATGCATTCTTTAATGATTCTCAGGAGCTCTGACTTTGTTGCCTTATATTTTGTTCTTCTGCATCTGCTTCAGTTCCCTTGGAGGGCGGAACACGCATCACAGTATGCATTTCAATGGCTTTTGTGCCCCAGGGGCTCACAGGCTTGCCCATCGCTTTTACAATAAATGCAAACAAACCATCAGACAGCAGCAACATCCTTCCAAAAGAACAACCTGTAAAAATATTGTTTACTTGTCTGAACACAAGATATCCTCCTACCCTTCAAAAGAAGTGGCTGATTGATAGGTAGGCAAAGGCATTTGCTTTGATGGAATCAGATTGACATCAGTTTTCATGTTCTTTGCTGTCTGAACAGTATCAAGCTGATCAGATTTGTAATTCTCCTGAAGCACAGAAAACCAAGGAAAAAAGTGCGGTACTTTCCTACACTGAACTTGTTGATTTCTGCAATGTATGTTAGTAACACGTGCAACTATGATGTATACACTACTTTTCACAACAGCACGGAAACTGTCTAGCTTCTTAAAACAACTGCATTTGCAAGAAGATGAGCACAGATCAGAAGAGACCTGCCATTTACCCAATTGCCATTTGCTCTGTAACTTCTTTTACTTTTTTAAATTGGTTGTGGCAGAGTGTTAGCTCTGACCAAACAGTTAATTGAGAAGGCATCAGGCAGTAATATTCAAGGAAATACATGAGTTTATATCCAAGTGCAACTGGCAACCACTGACCTGACAAACGACTTTTCTTACGCAGCCAATTACAGTAGCTTTTATAGCAGGGAAGGAGAAGTTGGAGAGTTTGCATCCCATCTTGCAAGAAAGATGACCAGAACAACTGCACACCTCAGCTATTTTTGCAGCCACGGGCAGTTTGAGATGGCATGATCAGGTACACTATTGAACCCAGCTCCCGAAATCAAGGGAAAGCATACACAACTGATTTATATGCATGTTGGACAGGGCCCCAGACAGACTTTAATGGCCAAGACTGTGATACAGGCTGTGCTGAGGTACCTTACTGTTCTCTTTCCAGAAAAGCGGGGCATTTGAAAGTAAAGATCTGGCTGTGGACATAAAACCCACGTGGCAAAACCTTACAACATTTTGATCTGCAGAGACATACTGACACATTCTGGACAATTTATCTAGTCTTGCTAGAGAACAGTATCAGGTCAAATAGGAGCCAAAGGACATCCATAATTATAAGTATCCAATTCTCCCTAGGCAAACAGAACTTGCACAACATATTTTGTAAAAATTATGTATAGAATTTATAACAATATACTGAAGTAAAATACAGACTACTGATAAAAAAGTTTATAAGCTGGCCAAGGCCACTGACCAGTTAAAAAAGAAAAATGCTAAAGGTAAGGAAATTTTAATAGGGAGTTATAAATCACCAGCTTCTCAAATGACAGAAGACTTAACAGAGATCTTGAGAGACAGAAGACTGAAGTCTGTAAATATACTGCTGACAGTTTAATTGAATCAAGACATCTAAAGATGCACACACAGTAAAACCAGATAAAGTGCAAAAAGGAATCTGTAAACTATCAAAGAAAATATTACAATTGGCTTTCTCTTAGCCTTTTAATCAATTTAAATTCTCCACTTGGGTGTTTTTATACATTTTAGAATAAAAACTAACATTCAAACAGACACTTCTAAGTTTTTTCAGGCCCCAAGTGACATGAGCTTTTTCTTTAAATCAACAGTCTAGCATTTATAGTCAAATAAATGGAGAAGGAAAAGTTCACAAATGAGCACTTAAGGGATATTAAGTATATGCTGTCCTCACGTATTCAAATCCGTGTTTGCTGTGCTTTCTATGGAAACATCCTTCACATAAGCTTCCAAAGCAAAATTAATCATGCTTTCTAGCAGGCCATTATGAAAAACCACTACCACGAGAGATAAATACCAAAAACATTGAAAAAAGGGGACTGCAAAACAGTCTAACTAGAAGACTATTATTCTAACATCATTTCTTCCCAATCTCTCATGCTTGCTGTGCAATTATAACAATTAACTCTATATTCTTTGGAAAAAGTTATCAACACATAAATTCTTAATGTTTGAATGGCATTATCCTTCTTGCAAGGGAATGGCTACTTCTGGCATTTCCTGCAGAAATGTTTTTTGTCACGTTAATCCTTTTATCTTCCATCGGCATCTGCAGTCAACTACTGCTTTGGTCAGAGAGTCCAGTGTTTTCTTTTAATTTTATTTTAAGAGAGGAGGCACAAACTCAGAGAAAAGAGCTGCAAGTCCTGCAGTTTCAAATTCCTTTTGTAGCTCATCCCGTGCTGAATATTCTTTGACTTCAAACGTCTGAAACCTACATTGTAAAAGGGAAACTCATGAATATGCTTAGATTTGTCAGAATGTAATTATTGATTCTGTTACTTTTCTATCCGTAACAGTACTAAATTATACCTTTTATGCTGTGACTGTACTTCTGTCTCACAGAGTACGCTAATCATTTTTTCTTTGCATTTCTTTCCACTTGAGTCCACATCGACCTTAGAAGTTTTCTGAAGAATCAAGTACTCCTAAATGACAAAAAAGAACAAAAATACTGAATGTCATCTAATTCTTTGAAGTTCAGTAAAATGCAAAAATCTATATGAAACATACAGATTTTTTTCAGAACATAGCAATCAAACTTTGAAAGTGCCCATCTCAAAAAGAACATGACTGTTTCTATTCATCAGCTTGTAAGTCAAATGCAGTCTTAAGTGAATTACAGAACATGAGTTTGAAAAGCTGAAGCACTCCCCTCCAGTATCACCACAAAAACATGCCTAATGCGGTGGAAGTTCCTAAGTACAGACAAGAAGCTCAAAGCCCATGTGGAGCATCATGGGGCCTAAGTTAAGGAAAGAGACAGTTAACAATGAGCTACAAATATGCCTGTTATTAATTTCTCACCACAAATTTTCTGTTTTCTGCATCGTTTGGGAAATACCAGAGGCTGAACCTAGGCATATTACAGTCAGGAAACACAGGGAATACAGTGGTATAATTACAGCGGGAAGCAAAGCAATAGAGGCTACAGGTGTACCACTGGTTTCTTTCTCGTTCTTAAATACAGAATAAAGTTGTTGGGCCTTCCCACTCCCCTAATGATCAACCTGCTTCCAAAAGTGTTACTCTTAGAAAAACACACACAAAATATTCAGACCCATAGGTTTCAGTGGTAAATCGATAGAACTAGTCAACATTCATTGTTCCTGCACCTTAATGCTGCTCCTGTCACCCTGAAGAAGAATCAATATTATCTTGCCCATGAACATCAGTCTTCCAGTCAGCCTTAGATCTGAAGCCCATTTTTCCACAGTTTTGACATATTTTGCCTTTGCTCTCATGTGATCTAAATGCAAAAGGAGCATCCAGATACCATCCTCTGTACTTGTTCCGTTTGACAAAGTACTTTTTTCATTGCAAACTGTTGCTGATGGCTTAATGACGTATTTCAGATGCTGCTGTATCCAAAGAATCAGATCGTGTACCACGGGTTCAGAAAGATGCTTCTTTGCTTGCTCAAGTAATTTATCTTTCACATCCATACATTGGGCCCTTGTAAGCTGGTCTGAGTTAACAGAAATATCTGGTAGAGTTGATGGATAATTGACTGGCAAATGAAATAACAGCTTTAAGAGTACATCTGTATCGAGCAGGTCTTTCACGCTGATTTGGATTCTGAATGTGATTCCATGTGTCTCTGGAAAGGTACCAGAAAATAAACATTAATAGTTTGCTTGAAGTTGAAATACATATATATTACTAAGTCATGTTATTTTCTTCAACAATTCACCTCAAATGACTACCATTCTATATAAAACAAGGTGGGGGGTACGTTGCAGGGTGGAGGGTTGCAACCAATGGCTCAAGCTATACTTGCAGGGAATCTTGAGATGAAACACTTTCATATCACACTACAAGGAAAGTTATTAACACATTCTAAAAAACACTGTCTCACTTAGAAACATGTAAGTCAGCTACTACAGCTCAACAGCACCAGGAAGGACAACCAAAAAAAGAGACTTTTCTGGATGGACTCACCACTGCCCTTACTTTGCTCCTAGAGAAATCTGTAAGACTTCTAACACCAATACCAGGGCAAGGCAAACAGACTTCTATTGAGTATTTTTAAGACAAACATTCAAAAGCATTTCTACACTATAGAGAGACTTGGAAAGAAAACAGTCAGGTTCTTTTGTCCCCTGCAACTTCCAGAGAAATTATGTTTAAATCTCTTCTGCCAACTTCACTACATTTACAACAGTTGGATTGACATAATGAAAACTGTGCATCCACTTACATAAATTTATGTGTACATGTCTGCATATCTACTTAAAACCTGTTGGTTTAGAACAGAATTATTTTCAGAGTGAAACGGATACCTCCAGTATGTCACAGGAAGGGCAAAAACATCCTCTTGATAAATCACATGATCAAAAGATGGTGAATATGAAAGTTATGTACAGTAATACTTGCAAAAAAAAATTCCTTGTCTAAGACAGGTTTCACAGAAAAACAATATGAAACTTCATAAAGTGAAAAGCAGGAACAAAGACCTAACATACTTTCACTCCTCTGCCATGAGGAAAGAGGGTATCAGATAAAAGATGATCTTCTTCAGATGTTCTCTGCTTCACCTCTTTGATGCATTCTAAGTACTTCACACCTTTTCTTTCAAAAATTGCCAAAATGTCAGGCTGATTCATTTTATGAGGGCAGGAGAAGCCAGATTTGAAAGGCAGATTAGAGCAAAGCGGAGTTTCAGAGGAGCTCTTTTGAAGTGACCTGCCTTCTTCTCCCCCTACCTTATCCTACCTTCCTTTACATGACAGTTAGTTGAATTATGTTTGATTAGAATTGCTGATGCCACTAACCAGCCTCAGTGCTCTCTATGATTTTATATTTGAACCATACTAAATACATGAAAGAACCAAAAAGTGACTTGGACAGACAGAAGCACTTTAGACAGCTTAGCCAAGGGCTTGTTTCCAAACCTTCTTCCTGGGTCACACAAAGAACTCTCCAGGTCACAGCAGTCACAAAATAAAATAGGTAATCCCTCCAAACCAATATCAAACTCTAGTGTTAATACTAGTCTCCAAACATCTAAAAAAAAAAATCACTGCCTAAACAGAGTCAAATTCAGTGCTGAAAGCAGGGGATGCAAATTCAAATTAAATTACACCCAACCGTGCCCATATCTACAGGCACTATGTGTCAAAGCCACGTTCCCTGTCAACAGAAGTTGTTCTCTGGTCTTCCAAGACCCTATAAAAGGCTCTAGTTCCAGACCATTTTTAAGGCAAGTTTATTCCACAAACACCAGCCTTGGAAGAGGCTCTAGTCTCCACGGCATCCATCTGCCAACATGTGGCCCTTGCTCATGGGCAGTAGCTACACAACAGGACCTCAAGCCTTCAAATTCCTATCTCTGCCTTCCGCTGCCCTGACAAACGCTTCTCACCGGGCACCAGTAACAATAGCTCCTCTGCCACTGCACTAGGCTGGGTACACATAATCACACACGTAAGAAGAAACGCCTGCACTGCACATCCTGGGACCTCTAGCACCCTCTTGTCTATCACGAAGGGTCTCCACACACACCTGAGCATCACACCGCACACAGGCGGTGACTGCTGATCCACCTCCTTCCAGCTTCCCCTTACACAGGGCAGCCCCCGCAGGTCTGTAGCCAGCTGGAAGCAAGCCGTGTTTGGCTGAATGGTGTTAACATTATTATATTCTGTCCATGAAACTTTGTTTTAAAGTACGTTGCCAAGAAATTTTAACATGCACAACCCATAAATGAGTTGAAGAACTTTGCGCTATTGCCAGCTTAATTACAGTGACAGAAAAACATGTTATCTTTCTGATAATCCTCCTAGGAATTTTCCCACTAGCTTGTCATAACAGATCTCACCATCTCAGAAGTAACTGAGGGAGATAAACAGACAGGCCAACTTTGTCCCTTCAGCAAGGGCCTCCTGATGCAGTGATCATATTCTTACACCTGCAACAATCTCACACCTTTACCTGTGATTATGAACTAACAACCCGAGGACAGCAGCGCAGCCTCGTGTGCCAAGGGGCATCACCCTGAGCCACTGTGAAAAGCCCAGCCATGCTCATTTACATCCACTTCTACAACTTACTTTTAAAAAAGGAGGATCGGTTCAAAACATTTGTGGGGCTACAGCATCAAAAGTGTATTTAAACGTTCCAGCATCCATTTTCTGCACCAGCGCTGCAGAGGGCTGGCAGAACAAAGAGCAAACCACTGTTGCCCTGTGTAACAAGGCTCTAAAGAAATATTTCCTTTGTTTGCACATGCTACAAGGTCTGAGTTGTCTTCATAGCAAAATGGTGATTATTTCTGAAATAAAAGGTTGGGTATGGCTGTTCCGCTGGCATTTAATGCGCTAATAAGCCTAAACTCGATACATTTTAACTCATTTTCCCCCCATAGCTGCATGCTTATCAGTATATTTAGCTCTAGCATACTTCAGATTTTTTTCTTACGTTCCAAGTCAAACAGACAGATATCCCCCTCCTCTCCTGCCCAAAGGCATTTTATGCAACACATGCAGTCTATTTTTAAATTCAGAAAATGGCATCTACTAATGTACAAGCCTAGAATATATAAATATATTTTTATAGCAAGCTTGGTGAGCAAACCAAGAGAGATTAACAAGCAAATTACGGATTTTAATCTGTAATGCTAATCGTTGTGAATAGATATGTGGAGTTAAAAAGATATGCTGTAATTAATTTATTTAAATTCATCAACACACTGATTTTGATAAAAAACATATTTTACATTCTGAATACTTCACTGTTAGATTCCAGAAAGCCGAAGCTTTTAGCATACCAAGAGACCTGCAAAAGCGTTTTCTCAGATTCCTCAAAAGCATAAATCCCCCACGGCCTCCTTTTTGATCCTGTGGATCTACACACAAATTACTCTTAATGTGTTAGACACAGCATAACGTAATAGTCTTACTGGAGGTTACTTCTGTGCACCATTTGTCAATACATTTTATGTGGTTTGAAAAGATATAGCAAATGTAAGCTAATGAATACAGCAAAAGTTACTTGTATGTAAACTACGGGATTTTGTAGCTTCACCATGAAAGAGAAGTAAATTCCCAAAGTAAGAAAACTACCAATAATCATTGTTGTCAATAATCTTTTCAATGGAAATCAACCAGATATGCGTGATCCTAACCCATCGTGAACAGAGCCTGGCTAAGGGCCCTGCAAGGTCACATAACATCAATATAAATATAACAGCCTGTTCCTGTTGTGCATCACTGGCACTTCACTTCATGTTCCAGGAAGCTTTCTAAGCTTTTCTCATCCTGGTAACTTACAAGCACAAACTCATTTTTCTGTACAGGAAGCACAGAGAAATACATGTTTATATTTCTCTAACAGGTCTGGAGGACCAGAGGTGCACACGCAATGTTGAGATACATTCACATTTTTAAAATCAACTTCTGTTAAGCCTGCACACTGCATCTTCAAACTATGCCTGAAATAACATTCCTGAACTTTTTGACTGTAAGAAAATAAAACCAAATGAAAACATTTCATCAGTCATATTTTAAAAATAACTCTAAATACAAATTTTAAAAAACGGCAGAATTACCTGCCTGCACTGGAGCAAGAGGTGTGTCATGCAGATCCAGACACAAAACAATTCTGCTTTTTGATTATCTGTTAATTATGGAGACATTAATGTCCTCATCCCTCTGAGGCTGTCTACACACAAAGTCCTCTTTTCAAATAACCACTTGCTGCTCTGTGCCAATCTATTTCAACAACTATTTTAAAATAAAAGTTTAAGGTTTATTCAACTCATTTCTTAGTAACTTTTTAGTTGAAGTGAGTGACTCAAGCGCAGCCATGTGTAACTTCACACCGAGGCAGCACAAAGTTTTCATAAAATCACAGAATGGTCAAGGGCGGCAGGGACCTCTGGAGGTCGTGTCCCACCTCCCCACTCAAGCAGGGCTACCTACAGCATGCTGCGCAGGGCGATGTCCAGATGGCTTTTTGAGTATCTCCAAGGATGGAGACTCTGCAACCTCGCTGGGCAACCTGTTAGTCAGTGCTCAGTCACCCTCACAGTAAAAAAGCATCTCCTTATCAATCCCGGTTCTTTTGGGTTGAATACATAAGCAGACAAAACCTGACAGCAGGTCACTGGATCCATTTTTAACAGCATTCTCCAGAACTTTACTGCGGCCCAACCAGCAGGATGCTGCCTGCTGCTTGCGGCTCTGCTGGGAAGCTGAGAAGCATGCTGCAACAGCTCCCAGGACACCAGGGAACAGCAACACAACACACGCATAAAACGTCTGTGTATACATACACGTGTATCTCCAGCAAGTATATAGGAAAGTTGCCAGATCCGTGGTAGGCGTGAAGCAAAATTCACTTGTGCCCTGGCTGTGAACAGACATACAACCTGACATATCCCACCTGACACTTTCTTCAAGCTTGATAGTAATTGCTGTCGTACAGTGGAACTACTGAGATTTATTCTCCCTTACTGAAGGGACACCTTCACAACATGGGGATGGTACAGACCGGTAAAAGTAATCTCTTAAAATTATGTTCTGATCAGCGGCGTCCACGGCTGGCGCAGAGAACATGGAGTAACGGTGTCTACGCTTCCTGCATTCCTCACCCACAGCATGCTGCAGCGGCTGCTCCCCATACAAACCTCACCTTCCCACCCACAGCAAACAGGAGAGATGAGCCCTAGCACCCTGTAAGAGCCACAGCCACACGCCTACTGCTGAAGCTGGAGAACATCTAGCACGCCACCAGGCCCAGAGCACAGCCTCACCACCGGAAGAACAGCAGCGAGGACCCGAGGCTTCTCACGCACAGCAACAGCTGCACCCCTCCCCATTAAACATGACAGGAGAAACGCCCGGCCTGTTACAGGCATGACATGCGACTGCTTCTCCACCCAGAG
>NW_010401839.1:0-3027 GCF_000710305.1 Buceros rhinoceros silvestris
TTAATATTGTAAGAACTCTGCTTTTCAGATGTATAATATTCTGCATGTCAGTTCCTTTGGACGTAAGGCTTCAAATGCAGTTTTGCTTATTTCACGGAAGCTACTTTTCTATTTCAAAAACTTCCCTTTAATGGAGATTAAGTTATGGTTTTAATGAAAAAGACAGTACCACATATCCCCGCATATCCTTACACTCAGAGTCGTCAAGTAATTGCAGTGATTATTCCGACCTTGCAATTCAACTTAGCAACAATGCTAACAGAAAAAAAGTTTTGACAACTTATCCCTAGGGGGTTTTTTGGATCGAATTGGATCCATTTGATATTTTGGATCAAATAGTGATTTGGTGTTCATACACATCCTCTCTAGTCGCATGCAGCATACAGATCTAGACCAGTGTTAGTTCTTACAGGTTTCTTTTGACAACTGTTGACCAAACCAAGTGATGGTGGTAAAACAGCATTGTACTGACATCTTCTGGCACAGCCTTATTGACCATGACTGACACAGTCTGCCCAAGTTACTCAGTGAGCCAAACTCAGTACTGCAGGCATTGATCAAATCTAGTCCAAAACCACATCTGCCTTCAGCTTACCCCAGGAATGGACACAGACACAATGTAAAGAAAACAGGCATTTTCTACCACCTTCCAAGGATCATATCACACCATGGTTATCCAGCAAATTCCAAACACTCTGGTTTCCAGTGTTGCCATCTACAGAATGCCTACATTTGATACTACCGAATTTCCCAAGACAGACTTGCTGGTGTCTCCACATTAATGAACAACGAGATCTCGGAAGAAAACGTTCAAGGGATTTTTCCAGCTGGGGAAACAATCGTACATATTCAATAGCTGTCGTTCATTTTCTGCAGAGCTTCAATGCTTCTACACATGATAAGAAAAATTTTTGTGCTTAAAATAAATAACACGCAGAGGTGTCTGTCTGGATTAGGCCAAAAGCACAGTTAGACCAATGACCCTGTTACGTGGTTTACTAGACACACACAAAAAACCACCAAGGGCTTTCGGAAAGATGCAGGATTCCTGAGTTACTGCTATCACAGACCCCATCACATTTTTTATTTCACAAAAGATACACCAACAGCAGTGATATTATTCAGCCAATGAATGCAATCATTTGACTCTGCACATTTAACATTCTGCCAGCACGTCCAATTGGCTAACGCAACTTCACACCGAAAAAAGATTGTGCTGGTGTCTGGTTCATCACAAACCAATTATCTTCCTCTCTAGAGACAATTCTACTTCAATGACAAGCAATGAATTTTTAATATCCTAGGCCACTGTTTTTGTGCTCTGGAGTGATGCTCATGAACTACTTGTAAGAGGCCAATAAAAAATGACTAAGAAAAACAACTGTATTTCTGCTGAAATTTTACGTACCACCATAGAACAGAATTTTGAAATAAACGCAACAGTCCATTGCTCATACAGGTCATAGCTGAAATACTGTGTGCACCACTTTGGTCTAAGGTGGTATAACACTAAAATGTATAGCTCCACTTCTGAAGAATGATATCCCCAGACATGGAAGACCACATTCACATTTGCATAATTGCCCATTTGTAATAAGGCCATGCTCTGCAACTCGTACATGTTTTGAACACTTTCCTGCAGCTGTAGCCTCATCAGAATCAAACACGACCTTCTAAATACGCTCTAACTCTTACAACATTAGTAAGAAACAACTCCATTTAAATCAGCAGAGCTTCTTGCAGACCAGCGTGCTGCTGAGCTGGATGAACGAAACAGGTCTTTGCACATCTGACTGATACTTCAGAACGAAAACAAGAGAGAGGCTCATGTGTGAATTACTGTTTCCAACAGGAAAAACAATGCTTTGATTCAAAAAAGTTCAATTCAGGCTTTTTTTTTTTAAAAACTCACCAAAAAACAAACACACACACTGTATTTCTTTTTCTAAAAGCACTACAATTTCAGGAATGTATAATTGCTTCATGTTTATCCTCTGCATGTAGAAAAATGTAGTACTGATGGACTGAACACAAAAAAACCTTGAACCATTGACTTCAAGCAATCTAGAAATTCTTGTGGAATGTTTAAAATCATTAATTACTTAGAAAGCTTCCTCTTCCCTCCACCTCCTCACAGTTAAACTAAGAATAACAACATGAAGATTGATCTCATAAATGACAAATCAACAATCCTAATGAACAACTGGTCAAAAGACAGCCCAAATCTCTCGTTCAGCTTACTGTTAACAAAATCATAAAACTCCACCTTCCAGATGAAGGGAGCAGGAGAGAGGTTGACTCCTGCACTTCCCAAAAGTAAAGGGGGGAGAGAAGAAATCCAGAAGTGCATCTATACATCTTGGAAAAGCATTTGCAATGGAAGGATTTAGTGATGTCACACGTTCTACCAAAGCTCATACTCCCACATATTCAGCCTGTTCAGAAATTGAACAAAAACTGAGAAACTTGCTGGAAAACAAGAAGAAAATACAGTTTGACTGAGGAGTAAATTCCTATTAAAATGGTTAATAAAGGGTCAGATTTGAATGGAACAATGAAGTTAGTCTGCTCTTAGACTTTACATAAGCAAAATGGAAAGTTCAGGTGAGACACAGGCAGCAAGTTCTCCCACGTGAGGCAGGCACAAGCTGACCTCAGTGCAAAGCCAGCGAATGTTGCCAAGGGAGCTCTTACAAGTCTGTAAATTGTTTTTAATCACTGCTAAATCAGTTTGTTGGAATTTTGGAACTATTTTACCTACACAAATACAGCCCTGCAAGCTCACTGATGCAGGGCAGCTTCTGCAGTCTGAGCAGCCGAGATTCAGAGGAAGAGAAACGACGACATGAAGGTTTTCTTGTTTTGTTTCCAAATGACACACGGAGGGTGTGGAATGGGATAAATATATGAATATCCTGAAGAACAAAGAAAACAACTAATCCACCAATCAGATTAAAAGCATTCATTTTGGGAAGTGAAGCCTTGAAAAGGGCTTTAACTTAAACAGAAAGAAAATGGACAGAATAT
>NW_010401839.1:3243-3853 GCF_000710305.1 Buceros rhinoceros silvestris
AAATGACTGCTTCCAAGGTATATAGAACATAGCTACTCCTGTGACAGGAAGTAGTTTCAGGGGCTTAAACAACACTAGCTGGCCAAGAAAACCAAAGAGATATAGGAGGCTTGCCCAGTACATACCCCCACCTTCAAAAAAAGGCAAGGTTGTTTCTACTTAGACATACAATGCAAGGAACTGTCTAGTGAACCAAAGCAGCCCAAGTGATAAAGCAGAGAGAAAAACAGTTTTCCTGCTATTTGCTGTGGCTGGTCCCTCTCTCCCTATCTAAACACCATTCCAAATAGATCCAAATAAACCATTCCCTGCCTCACACCCCACCCATCCCCCACCAAAAAGAAAAAAATCAAGAACACCTCTTCTCCAAATACCCTGTACAAGAAAATAAACATTCTTGAAAACCTCTGGAAGCACCGGTGTGCAGGGTGAGGCTATGGCTAAAAACATACAGAAATATCTAAAATTTTGGCACTTAAGAATTTGGTTTCACTGCATAGCAGTGGTCTGACCAAAGATTAGACTTTAAGGTCATCAGGCTATGGGTCTTGGTAGCTCCTAATTCATAAATGAGCAGACTTACACAGGAAGCTTTTAGTCAAGACATGCA
>NW_010401840.1:0-20419 GCF_000710305.1 Buceros rhinoceros silvestris
GGGGGTTTGTAATGATTTTATCTGGTGAGCCGCGCCCCTGCATTGCACCGGGGGGCTGAATGTTAGTTATCCTTTCCCAAGCCCTGCGCACCCCTGGGGATGCGGCGAGGGGCTGCCCCGGCGCCGTTAATGCCGCCTGGCGCCGCGGGTAGCGCGGGACCTGGCCTGGTAGTGCCGGACCGTGCAAAGAACCCTGGCGAAATATCCCCGTAGTCTCGACTGGAGTGGTGGCAGGCCGGAACAGGTCCGTGGAGTATCTCCGCTTTCTCCCGCGTGCTTCAGGTTGACTATAAATGGAACAGATTTTCTTCAAGATGGAGGAAAATCGGGATCCATCACAGCGTAGGCTCGGCCGTGTCCTTGCAAACCGGTTGCAAAGTCCTCGCTGAACACCTTCTCTAACTGCGCTGAACAGAGTGGCCAGAACCACCCAACTCACAAGTGCCACAGTCCTAAAAACTCCATGATCTAATGGGACTAAAAGAGGCTGGAAAAGGAAGAACTGCCATCTACTGCCTGCTCCTGTGATTAACTTACATGCAAAAAATATGATGTAAGTGATTTCAAAATACCAGACGATCTAACATTTAGATCCTTCCTACTGACTTTTCCAGAAAGTGAATTTCCAAGAAAGAATTTGAAAACCAACAGTTCATGAGAGGCCCTAGATAAGGGGTTGGAGAAAACTTGTCCTTGTTTGACCGCAGATCAAAGAACAGATAAAGCTGAGTCATAAAGGATGGGGTAATTTTCCTTTCTTTTCTCCAACTGTTACCAACTGACGTTAACAAAATAAAAAATAAAAATACATACACCACCCCCTCTCCCCCCCCCAAATAGAAGAGGTCAATTTGATGACTTTATACTCTTTTTGGGTACTTCAAATACTGTCGCTAATTTTACTTGAATCTCCCTCAGATGTTGTCCCGGTTTGAGCTAAACTTCCTGGTTTGAGCTGAAACTTCCTTGTTTTAAGTTCTGGACCAATATAATTATTCCATGCAAGTGTGATGATTCTGCATTTAATTGGTTAAGGGAGTCAGGTGCAGTGTTACGTGTTAAGGTTATAAAGCGGCACACCGGGAGGAACTTCGCTCTCGGACTTCCGGACTCCATGAAGGGAGCACCTCCTCCAGACTGCTGGCTGCCGAAACCAGGCCTGCTCGGCCCGACCAGCCGAAAGCCTGAGGGCCCTCAGCTCCCTCCGGACTCCATGAAGGGAGCACCTCCCCCAGACTGCTGGCTGCTGAACCCAGGCCTGCCCGGCCCGCCCAGCCGAAAGCCTGAGGGTCTGCAGCTCCTGGGTTGCCTGAGAGCTACAGACTGCGAGCTATTCCTGCGGTAAGTCTTGTATGAACAGCGGGTGAAATACTCCTGTTGCTTCGTGAAGGGAGTTCTCTGGCTGATCGGCTGCGCGCGCAGGGGGGGTCCCTTCCCCCCCCCCTCTGGCTGATCGGCTGCTCGCGCAGGGGGGCTCCTTCCCCCTCCCTTCCCTCCTTCGCCGCGGACAGAACTTCACTCTTTTTTTCCGCCCGGGACCGCAGCTGCACAAAGCCCAAGGCCAGGCATCACCCTTATCTTCGCTGTTGGCTGCCTGCCCAGAGACTGACCTTGAACAAGACTGCCACAGGATTTTGGTTATCTAAGTGCTCTTTTTCATTTTTTTTTTCCTCTTCTCTGGGGTTCTGCATATGTATAATAGTGAATAGTTATGTGTGGATTTATTGTATATTAAAAGTTTGTTTCAGTTTTTTTCCGAGCAGACCGAGGTGTGAATTTCTTCCTTTCCCTATTAAATCCCTTTCTGTCTCTATCAGGACAGAGGGATTCCGTTAAGGTAGATCGAGGAGTGGGTACCTCGGCCCCTCAACCCTTAACAGATGTGGACCCACTACTAAATTCAAATTAAGACTAGAATTTCAGAGTGGGGTACTTTGGTGGGGTACTTAAGGCATCCCTCTTCACCTACACTTACTGAAGTGAAAACCTTCAGATGAATCATGAATGTTGTAACTCTGGGTCAGTATGGTTGCAGCTGCACAGGCTTTTCACACCACCTATGAACTAGATGACATTTGTTTGTTAAATGTGGTATTTCTTTAGCTGTAACCCCACAACACTAAACTGCTCTATCTAACTTGTAGACAGCAAGAAAAATTAGTAAAATGATCACTATGGTGTTCGTCAGTGTTTTCTGGCAAGTTTTGAATTTTATGTTATGGGGGGTTTTTAAGAGCTTGGCCCAACTTCAAGAGAACCAGTCTGTGTGTGTCGTGGTTAAATAACATCACTTCTTCTCAAAGAGGAGTTTGTGAACATGCCTTCAATCTGAAAAAAAAAAAAATTTAACCCCGCCCCCCCAAAGTAAAATGACAAAATAAAGCCCCAAGATACTCATGTCTTGCAACACAGGACACCTTTGGACCACATCATACTGCTCAGATTGTGTTTCATGGGGCGACTGCTGTGTTGCGTACAGTGTTTTCTCTTTTAGCAACGTAGACAGTAGAGACAGTCTTATTTGTCAGTCAGAAGACTAGAAACGCGTTCGCAACAATCTAGAGAACTTTTAAGCCCGCGGGTCTTCTGCTGGTGCCACAGATGTTACTACAACAAATTGCTCTCTAAAAGCAATATAACTACAATGAAAGAGAAATCCTGAAAAAAGTTTAAAGAAGTTCAAATTTCAACTCAGTCTGAGGGCACAAGCGAGATCATTCCCAAGTCAAACCAGCATGTGATTTCCGTAACAGTCAATAAACATGGCATTTCGATACATTACATATTTGATGCTACTTTCCTGGCTGATGGTTGTCATTTGGCTATGTAAGCTGCAAGGAAGGATCTTTGTTGCACTTTATATTTCTTTGTCCCAGCTTTCACACTGAAGAGTGTCATCACTGAAATCCAGGGAAGAAAATATAAGAAAAGAGAAACAAATATGGGATACTGGCAGGTGGTTGCTCTGTCTTCTTCTGGTGGGTGCTTAACAAAGTGTGAACGAGACTTTGTACTTGCTGTCACATGCAACCAGCCCACCATAGGAATAAGGCCACTGCAAACCTAAGAGGTGAGACAAGCAGTTAATGCTTCCATGTAGACCTTCTCCCTTTTTGTCAGCACCCACATACCACTTCGTCCAGTTCAGTGTGTCTGTTAACACCTGAAATAACAGAGAGCAAGGGCAAGTTAGAAGTGCCACCAATGTCTTGCATTTTCAACGCGCCACCTAAGTTTAGCAGTAGTTGTTAGCAGAAGTAATTTAATATTACTTGTGTTTCTTCAGGTAACAAGTTTGCTGTGTGACAGAATAAAAGGCATATTTATTACAGAAGATGGTGTAAGCTGATGAGATCTGCCAAAGAGCTAACAAAAGTCTGAAGCTGTTTGAGTCATAGCCTACTTGGCCATAGCTATATTATCTTAGAAATCTCATAAGCATCATAAAAAAGCATTTCCTAGGGAACCTTTCGATATAGCGTACTATTTTGCACATGCTGAAACAACATGAGAGATTGACAGTTAACTGTTATGAACAAGGATTTTTTAAAAATGCAGTTATCTACAACTATAGATCGTACAGGGGGATTTTATCAATGTGTATAAATACCTGCAAGGAGGATGCAAAGGGGATGGAGCCAGGGTCTTTTCAGTGGTGCTCGGTGACAGGACAGAGAAAACAAGCATAAACCAAAATACAAAAGTTTCTAGGTGAACATCAGGAAATACCTTTTCACTGTGAGGGTGACTGAGCACTGGCACAGGTTGCTCAGGGATGTTGTGGGGTCTCCATCCTTGGACATACACAAAAGCCATCTGGACATGGTTCTGGGCAAGCGGCTCTTGGTGGCCCTGCCTGAGCAGGGGGGTTGGACCAAATGACCTCCAGAGGTCCTTCCGACCTCAACCATTTCATGACTCTGTAAAAGGTGAGATGTATGTTCTGGCAAGGAACCTAATTTTTTCATTGCTGACTTCTGCATTACTGTGATATAGCTGTAAAGAAAAACTGTGTAAGGCTAACAGAAAGTGAACATCACAATCCATGGTATTTTCCTGTTATATACGCAGACGCTACATTTAAACTCTTCTACACAGTTCCCCCAATTTTTATGTGCTTTTAGAGCATAACCATTCTCCATTTACTGCCAACCGGGACATAGCAATTGATATTTGTGGTACCTACAGAAATAAAGAAAAAGACTATGGATTATAGGATATTACTGCTAACAAAGTTAGCTGTAGGTTCTCAGAGCCTGAAGTACATAGGAGTCTTAGCTCTACTACTTTGTACGGTCTGAAAATTTCAAGGTATTTTATTAGTTTCCACTTCCACCACTAGCTTGCAATAAGTGGGAGGCAGGAGAGAAGAAAGCTTTGATTCTGTAACACAGATCGGCTGGCAAACTGTGGCACATGTTGCATATTTGAAAAAGCACATATAGCCCCAGAAGAGGATATTGTCTTAAACAGAGCACTCATCCTGTAACCCAGTGAGAGGGGAGCGGGAAGCAGGGGAGGAGAAGGAAGGATGTAGTGCATATTGTATTCCTGGCTTGAATTTTAGTATTTGTTCTCCAATTCTGTTGTCTACCAGCTAACGCAAGGATGTGTCACATTATTTTACATTTCCTTTTGGAATTTTTTTCTCCATTGTTTATTGTAAGCCTGTTGATCACCACTGGAAGTCTTTTCTAATTTCCACTGTTGAATATAAACTCCTGCCTCTGACAGGCAGACAGATCTCAGATACTGTGGCAGCTGAACTACTAAAATGTGCCTTTTCTGTCTTGCTCTAGACAGCAGCACCCAGATTTCAGGTTCAAGGGTGAATTAACTTGTGTTTGTTCAACAGATAGGAAAAAGTCAGAGCTAATGCCAGTTCTTTTTAAGTATATTTTGGATTGCTGCCCTTCTCTTAGATGTTGCTTCACTTTTAAAGCCCCAAAATGCAAGTTTAAGTGAAAAATAAAGTTAGTCTGACTAATAAATACATGATCTCACCCCTTATGCACATGATTCAAATTATGCTGTGACAAAAATGAAGTATTTAACGTTTTTGTTTCGCAGAAATATAAAGTAATACACACAAGATTATTTTTGCCCAATTGCTCTATGAAGGAAGTGTGTGGGTTACACATTTTATGTATGTTCTTCAGTTCTGTTGTAACTGTAATTAACCTTTCTTCCCTCGTTAGGAAAATTTCTGGATACCTAGGTAGACTTACTAAGACTACCACTTGATTTAGACAACACAGTGCTGTCTGTTACAGAAATGGGGTTGAGAGTGATTCTGACAGTTCTCTCACCCTAAGTTACGGAACGGTTTTCTTAAACAGTAGTAGTTATCCAGAGCAGAAGTGAAAAAAATCTAAAGTGGTCACAGCATAAATATACTGGTTAGATATTTGCCTTAACAACAATAAGTTATGAGGATTACAGACAAGTTTCCCAAAAATGTTAAGCTTCTAAATCCAACTTCAGACTTCTAAGTAAGCTGTTTCTCAAAAGTGCTGAACCTGCAGCAGTTCCCATTGAATGCTCAGGCTCGTAAATGCATGACTGAGAGGCACGATGGCAATATCAAAGGGGAAAGGCGGTCGCTTTAAAAAAACTAGCAGAGTATGCTTTTACAATATACAGCTACTCACCACCAAAGTTGAAATACTTGTTTTACAGCCAGTAAAACTGAGGCCACATGCAAAAGATTTATCTGATGTCCCATGGATGGAAGAAGCAGTATCTAAAATATGAAAAGTTAGTAGCTTCACATTTGTGCTAGAAAGCTGCTCTAAGAAGGTAATACTAAGTGCTCTACCTTGCTTTTTCTAAATAAATTAAAAAATCTGCAATTAAGGAACTGATTTAAAAGAGGCAGACTCTTACTAATGAAGCTTATTTACTCCTAGTAGAGGAGATCCTACCGAAACCATACAAGCACTAAATGAAAGGCGATATTGAGAAATCTATACAGCAGGTCTTAAACTGGCCTCAAATAACTTGGAGATTGAACTGCAGTTTGCTTTTTCAACAGTTGCATTTTTAAACTTCAAAAAGCTTTAGTTAAAATGTAACAGAATATTTACAAAAATTAACTAGTTTTTCCAAAATCTCCCTTTCGGCAGTCATACATGATTTACCAGGGAAAGGGCGCCCTCTCGCGGCCGCAGCAGACATAATAATAGGGAAATAATAATAGAGATAACAGAGATAATCTCCTGCCATACTGATTGAGATAGAACTGCATTGCCAGTGTCTTGCCTTGTAAACATTTCTGCCAGACAGCAATTGTTTGGTACTTCAGTGCTAGTCGTCCTGTATTTTGGGGCAGGAGTTTCCTCTGCTTGTTTTTAGAATTGTGCGATATAGAACGTATGTCAGTGAATAAAAAATATCTGTACCGTTCCTCACATTGCTACAATATTCCTGTTTCCATAATGTTCCATTATCAAGAAATACTGAGAATGTAACAGGAGCTCCACGCATTTTGAAAACTACCATCTTTCCCATTTTGCTTTAACTTACAGTTGTATTCAACCAAATTTTACTTTCTGAAGTCCTATTGTTAACATATAAAAAACTTAAGTAAATTATCATAGTAATATGTTTTCATACCCTGAAACTGCGCTATGGACCCAGAGGGTTTATTTTGCTGTCTACCTTCCCTGACCAAACTGTTGAAAGGAATTAATGTTGCCACCTCTGAGAACAATTTGCTTCTGTAACATTCCCTTATTAATAGATTTTCCTGGTGTCATGTGCTTGCTCGGTAAATGCAAGTACCTCCCTAGGTATCTGGCTCAATGCCTTCACTGCTTTAGAAATTGCTTGGAGGTTGGCTTTCTGATTAGCATCATTATGTTCATTTTTATTCTCGGTTTACTTGCCAAATACTCAGACTCAAAGCTACTTCCTGCTTATTCATATTTTGCAGGCAATAGGCTAGTCATAGGATGCTTGTTTTTCATGGCAAGATTGCAGTGTTACACAATTAAAAGAAGCAATATTATAATGTCTTGCAATTCTACCCCAGGTCCTAGAATGGGAGTGCACTGAAAAGGTTTCAACATGTTTGACTTAAACTGAATTTTCTTTCTTATCTAATACAACAATAGCTTCATAACATTACAAACAGTAATTAAGTCTTTGCAAATAGCGATTCATAATATTTGCCACCTCCAGCACAATTATCTATACCAGTAGGAGATGTTTCTGCCTTGTCCAGGGATGTATGACCACCATATAAGTAGATCTATACTAGGAATTGCCACTCCATAGCGTAGGGCTTCAGATCACATGGTAACCAAACCTTAAAAAAAAAAAGACTAGGGAAAAAAAATTTGCAAAAGCTTTACTCTTGAGGAAGAAAAGCACTCTGTACACAAAAAACATACTTGCAGATAGAGATGGATTAACACGAAAAGAAGAAACCTGAGTCAAATTCTTGGGATGCTTGAAGTTTGTTTGAAACTTCTTAGGAAAAATATGATGGGGTACAACAATGGCATTGCAGAAACCCTTCAGTACAAGGTCTGCAAAGGGAGCAATATTATCGATTTTGAAAGACTATCTTTCCATTCCTAGTTGTGATAAAATCAGATTTATCCTTAGAATATCTGTCTGGGTCTGAAGTAGTGTTAACTTTCCATTTAGCAGATGTATGACTTTGAAGAAAAGGGTTTTATTAAAGTGAGAAGGCTGTTAGCAGGGAAGAAACAGAATCACAATATTAAGTAATATAAAACCAAGTATTATATGGTTTACAGTTATGGGCACAAATTTAAAGCTTCCATTTGTCCACAAAAAAGCCTCCGATGACTCAAGACAGCTTTACTTGAGGGGGCATTTATTGCCACTTACGTAGCAGGCAAAGAGTACTGTATGAGGATGGCTTGGTGGCTCTACAGCATATTCTGTCGACAAGGAAGAGCCCAAATCTGATGGCCTTGTAGACAAGCTACAAACCCTCCTTGGTGAATGACCTATAGGTATTGTGCACCTGCGACAAAGAGAGAGAACAAAGTTTCTGTAGGTGCCAGCTGATGAAAGAACTGTATTGAATGATGAAGTTTTAACACTACATTCTGAAACCTGTTCTTTATTATAGTGCTTTACCATTGCTTTATTGGACATACTCTCTTTCACGGGCACCCCCTTGTCGTGGGGAAAAACTTGTGTGCCCTTATGAGGTTGAGAGCTGTGCTGGTGGTGGCATGTGCCTCCAGTAGGGTCTCCCAGGCCAGACAGGTCTCAACTGAAGGGTCAGACAAAGTGTGTCCACGGGCAGGATGGGCTCACTAGCCTTCGGGCAGCCATCCTAGGAGAAGGACAACTCTGACTCCAAACTTGGGCAGATGGAGCTCGTTCAGCCTTGTAAGGCATCCATCATCTAAGAGAAGGATACTCTAACCAAACCTACGACCCGAGGACTTCGCTGTCACCGTCTAAGCTCGCCAGGCCCTGGCAGATGAACCTCAGGTGTAAAGGGTGGGGCCAGTTCCGTGCACGCTGCCCCTCACCTAAAAAATCCACCGCGCAGGCCCGAAGGGTGCACTCATCGCTTGCAGTGAGCGTGGGAAAAGCCCTTCCCAGATCTTCGTTCGCGAAGCCAAGCCATGATGATGATGATTGTACATACCGCTGGTGTATACAGTATTATATATACAGTATTATTGTAGAGGAAACTGTACAATTTCCTCTACGGGTGTAAATATTTGCTAGAACAGTCTTCCTGATGAAAAAAAAACCCAAACCAAAACCATTAAAGAATTATAAAAAAATTCAGCGTCAATAAGATGAGATAATGCTTTTCTATTTAAAGACTTGCTTTAAATAAATAACCTGTTGCATAAATTAAAAGATTAGTAAGTAAGAAGCAAACTGGAAGAATGAACCCCCTCTATAGCAAATACATATCGACTCATATCATCGGTGTGGGCAAGCATGCCATGCAGGCACAGACACAGTTTTCTTGTCATGAAGCAGCAATTTGTGAGCTCAGTCACATATCAGATAAACTGTCGGCAAGACTGCATGAACACACTATTCTAAATTCTTAGTTGAAATGGTTAAACACAGCTCATGGTCTAAATACCAAGATAAATATACACACAGACAAAAGTCATTCAGTTCCCCATGCTAAAAATTGTGAATCATGCAGTAGCCGCAGTTTTCTTAGTGTGTCCCAGAAAAGGTGGCACATGAATTTTGGGTGTTTTCTTTTTAAACACACGTCCTCTAAATTTTTTCCCCTCCCAATATTGTGTGAGGAACTTCTCCTACTGTTGGCATACTCTGCAGCAAATTTAAAAGTTTTATGCACAGCAATCTAACAGTAAAACTTTGGGTATTTCAGTATCTTTTCAAATCAGGTTTGCAATCTTTAAAACAAGAGATATGTCTGTCTTCAAAGTATTTTCTCAGCTTTCTTGTAAATACTGCAGTTTCATGACTCATGTTTTTCTTTTCTGATTTAAGTATTTAAAAAAGGAGTCAGCTTTGGTATCTTAACAGAAAATTTGATAAACATTTGTGGCAAAAATGAGAAATAAAAACTGCAAGGAAATAAAATACTTTTCTTTCTATGCTTCTAGAAAATGAAGGTTCTCTGTCGGAGTAAGGGGGTGCTCCTGGGTCCACGGGTGCTAATCGGTGCCCTTACCTCTGTCTCCCATCTCTGTCTGGTGTTAGACTTGCTCTGCAAGCTGCCCCCGAATATTTGTCCATATAGAAGCAAAGTTTCCCTGCTTAGAGAAAGTAACATCATCATGTGCTGTAGAGCAGCTGCTGTTCTAACACAACACGACTAACCCATCGCTTTTCTTGCCAACTTCTTCCTTCCTTAGATATCTGCACCCTCTGATTTGTTTTGCTGCCTGTTGTCTCTTAAAGCCAACACATTTAAAAAATAGTTACTACATGAAATACAGCACTTCAAAGCAAATCTTGATTCTGACATAAAGCTCTCTCTCATATTGCTTATTTTCATCCAGACGTTTAAATACTAGCAGATCTGATGCATATATTTCTGTTTATTGTGTCTCATGATGCCTCTCCCTGAGACCTTTCTCCATTCTACTCAGAGGCAGAGGTTTACATCTGTGCACTCTTCAGAGCATAGGCTTAGGAAAAACATCTTGTAATTACTAGTATTATTACTTCCTCGCTTCTTTCCATTTGTTATATTATTTTTTTAAAAAAAGCAGACCACACCCTGCCTCTCCTCCTTCCCAGGAAAGACATTTTGGTACAGTGGTAATATGAAGATGCTGCCTTGTTACCAACAATAAAGATAACATGCCATCAGATTATAGACAGGACTACACAGTACTGAAGAGGTAAAAATAATCACGTAACCCGCTGTTGACTGCAAAGGCATAGTGCTTTCTCATAATGTGCTGTAGGACAGGACAGACAAGGAGCATAAAGCAGCATAGTGAGTTCGCTAACATTTTGTAATAACCTAGACAGATTATATAGTCATCACTATGTAGCAGTACTCTGGTTCATAATTAGAATTTTTACTTCCAGAACTTCTAAGCAATTTTAAATTTTAGTATAATATTGCAGGTTATCATATTTCTCATTTCATAAAACTGGTAGCATCACAGCTATTATAAAAGCCTTCCATAACCAGTCTTAATATCAGTAACATCACTGAAGAAATGTAAGTATAAGCAGAATTCCATAAGCAGAATTCTGTGGAAACCAATCTTTAGGAAAAAAATGGCACAAATTACTTTTTTTGAAGTAACAAAACTTTTTAAAAAAGCTAACCCCCCCCCCCTCCATATTTTAGAAAACATGTTCACCTAATTCTGAGCACTTGGTTATGGAATTGCTACTCTGTCATGGAGCGTCTTAAGAAAGTTCCTTAAATTTATACCCTTTTCATGAAAAAATAGCATTTTTTAAATCTTATAGCTGTAGAGAATAGGCTAGCAACCACTGACAATTAAAACAATTTAAAACCACTGCAGTTACTCAGATTTACTTTCCCTCTCTCCATTCTTAAAAGTAAAAAAAAATCTTATATAAATAATAATGGAATAATGTGAAGAGTATCAGTTGTCCCACATCTCCCGTTAAGGCATTAGTGTACTGAAAAAAAAAATGACCAGTGTAACATTTTTGGCTCACATTTTTCTGACAAAGATGGAGATTTTTCATGACTGGTCCCTCTTCTAAGTGAGGCAACAATTTACACTGAAGAAAGAAATCAATCTTACATCAGCTGACAGTCATCACACTTCTAAAGATACAAGAAATATCTTTATTTTGTTGCTTATTCATTACAGTAAAATTTTAATAGGAGCTCTAAACAAGCTAATTTAATGTGACATCTCTGATTCTTTAGGCCTAGAAGCTTACTCTGATGTGAATCTGGTGCCAACATTGAAGATACAAAAGCACGTGTATTTAAAGTACTGTGAGAATTACAATGAAAATTAATGAAGTTTGCGGGATGGCAGTGGATGAAAAAGGGGCTTTCAAACATACAATGACTTCATCCCTCCCTGACTCAGAAGTGACTTGAGATTACATTTTGCCTTATGTTGCCTACACTTCTAGGAAACTAAAGTTTACCAGCTAAATTCTAATGAAGTGACTTATTTTTAGCTGACAGAAGCTCCCCAAGGAAACAATTACCCATGATTCCCATTTATGTTTACTGGCAGACTTACAAGCTATTTAGGATCCTTCTGGGTGGCTGTGATGGCTTAGAGGTTCCCAGTAGGTCAGCCAGCACTGAGGCACCCAACAGTGTCAACATCACTGTTAAACACCTGGAGAAGTGTTAATCATCAAAGAAAGGAAGATAGATTGACCATAGCACAAACAAGCAAACAAAAACCCCTCTCCATCATTATTTGGAATATTTACAGGTATAAACATTTGACCAGACAGACTAATATAAACCTACAAAAGTCAAAATATAGAAAAAAGGTTTGAAAGAGAGAGAGAAAGACTGAATGGGACAAAATCCCAGGTATCAATAGGGCAGTTCTCCACAGAAATTTTACTTTTAGATGGGTTTGCTGTTAATCATCCACTGGAAGTATTACAGCCCTTTGAACATAGAAACAATCAGTGATACAAGCTTTACTCACCCGTACAACAGGCTGAGGTGGGGGACTGGGAAACAAGAATGCAGAAAGGAGTAAAAGTAATCCCTCTCCTCGCCATAGTCACTACCCTAAGTCAACCTGAACACACTACTATACCTTACTTGGAAAAGCTTGTAAGCAGCTATCTGTGTGACAGGCAAGGATCACATCCCAGTGTTTCCTCAGCTGATTAAGCCACAAGCTTTCGGTGTGGCTATATTGGAACTGGTAACCTTTTCATCTGCTAAAATAGATCTGTGTTCCTATTTTAAGGTGCAGAGCTCCTCGCTCTGCAATGCTCAGCTGAAATAATCCTGATATCTCCCCTTACTTGTGTGCTGCTTACCTTAGGAAGCAGCTGTGGACTTTGTGACTAGAAAGTACATCAAAGTCAGATGTACTCTGCAAGAGTCAGAGCTTTGCCAGGCTCTTCCAGAAGTCACAACTTAAACAGGTTAGTGATTTTGTGAAGAGACAAACACGCAGTCAGCCTCTACCCTCCTTCACTGAAGCAGAATGTCCTGCTTCAAAAAACCCATGATTTCACTCGATTACTCCCAGGTTTTGTTCTTGTTATTCTCATTCTCATGGGTTCCCTCCATAATGTTGTGTTTCCACATCAGCTTTAGCAATGATGACCACTGACAATGTGCTAATTAATCAGCTCTTCCTGTTATTCTGATCACATCTCTATTTTTTCCCTGCTTTGATACTACCAGTGGCTCCACAAGAAACAGCAAAATTTATCCCTATAATTTGTCTAACGGCAAAATGTAATTTGAACTATTGCTTACTCTTTTGCTAGATTTCAGCTACTTTTCAACTATAAATGGCATGAAAGGCAGAGTAAAAAGCTGTGTTTCTTTTAACCGCAGTAATAAACGCCAACTTCACTAATATCTCTTAGATTCTAACTGATACTCCAGTTACTCTGTGCTGCCCCAGGGGCCAGTCCTTCTCCTGCATCCTCCAAGCCCTCCTGCAACTCATGACAATCAGTCTGGCAAAAAGGCAGGAGGAGGGGCTGAGAGGCAAGCACCATAAAGTATTAGCACTAAGTTTACAGGGTGTTAGTGCCTGACGGTATTTTCCCTTGACAGAATTTACCTCACTATCAGAGTTTGATTTTTTTTTTTCCCAAAACAGGGTATTCACATTTTAAAGGGGAAAAAAAATTCCTCTTTGGTCAGAGTTCTTTGCAGTGGACAATTAAGTGAAAGATCTGACCTTATACAGCAGCACTGGTTTGATTTGGTTTACACTCTTGTTACTGTGTTGTATGGGCTAACACCACTGGAAAAAAATGCCTTTGCTTTTTTTCAGTCAAAATATTTTTAACTGCAGGAATGTGCAAATATTCAGCAGTACCTTCTTACCTTTACCACAGGACCTCAGTAGCTGAGACAAGATAACATTCTATAAACATCAGGTGGAAATCCTGATTATGGCTTCTATTTGTAGTGTGCTACTACCAGAACCAAATATTTGGAGATACAATGCCTCTTGTTGACTTAACACTCTTGAGGGATTCTACGGAATAATTTCAGTATTTACTTTAGGAGGTTGAATAAAGGTCAAATGAATCATTAAAAATCCCTCTAGTACCATGTACTACGTACATGTTCTCTGTGAAGTATTTAAGAATCTAAGATTTTTACCTAACAAAATTTTAGGCAAAATATTTCTCTATAATATATTATATGTTATACACATGTTAGACATATGTATAGAGATGTAATATATATATATAGGTTACTGCTATAACTCTAGGCAATGACTTCCCTGAGGAAGGCTGGGTTAAGTTTCTGCAATAATGACAATTAAGGGTAAGATTATTGCAGATTAGTGTTTGGTGCACATAGTGATTCATACAAAAATATCTTTTGTAAGTCTGTCCTAATCTTAATGTATTAATATTATTTGCACTATTCTGAGATAATGCTTTGCAAGTCTAGGCTGGTTATAAAGCAATTTCGCTCGTACATTTTCATTCCTGCCCCCATTTCCACTAGAAAATGCTCTAGCAGGAAGAAACTGATTTGTTTTATACCAAAGCTGGAGTTTTCCTGAAAAGAAAAAGCAAAAACATTTTATCAGAAACATATGACTTACTGTAAAGTTAAATGTTTCTTTGAAACTATTAATAAGGAAAAATGAATGATAAGCTACGGAGGAGTTTCTTCTTTCCCAGTAGTCCAGCATTGGCTGTATTCTTTAAGAAAACTTAAACTACATATTCTGGCAGCGTGTTAAATCATCACACTATGCAATGTTTTGAGACTTAGATACCGGTTTAAGTACAAAAAATATTCAAATAATCGTTGAGGTAGCAGAAAAAAAAGACAATTTAGTCTGTATTCTTGTGATGGGGACACAAAATCCCGCTGTCTAGTTTCTGCTGCTCTGAAGATTTGGCTAGTTGTATGAAGCACAACGGAGAAAAAGAGCAGCCAACCTCAGCTTCCACAACGCTTTGATTATAGCTCTGGTAACAAAGCAGGACCTAGGATTTAAGTCATTTCAGATCCAGAAGGAAATCAAACAACTTGTCCATGTCTGCAGGAAAGGCTAACACACTGGGCTTGCTGATCTAGAAGTGTCTCCCTCTGCAAACGTGTGAACCTGATCCCTTTTTGTAGTATATTTTCTCTGTCATCATACTTGAACAAGTTTGCATTTAATAAACACTTTGGGAATATCTGAATCATATGTTTTAACGGATTTACTATTCACCCCTGCCCTCCCTCCATCACCCTAGCCAAAAGAAACTAACTTGCTAAGACTTGATATGTGTGGGCATGTTCTAACAACAACAACAACAAAAAATTAAACAAGTGTTTTTCATATTGATTTAGTTATCACACACTTGTTAAAGTCCTGTAGAAGATACTTATCTCAAATCCTGTGGCAAGGGTAAGTGATACAGCAGAGTAACCAGGACAATTAACAAGACAATCTGCTCCGCAGAAAATATGTAAGTTGAGAAGCTCCTTTATCTAGGACTGTTTGAGAACACAACCTACTTGTTTCTTTTTAAAAAACCTATGTGGTCTTCTGGTAACAAACATATTGTTTAAGCAGAATTTGTATCCAAGTTAACCATTACAGTTTTTGAAAGTATGACACCAAAGATAGGTGAGCTCTACAGTGGCCTCGATTTAACCAGGGCAGGACCAGGTTTGTGGCACCAGGATATTTCTTAATGCCACAAGATCCTTTACCAAGTTGCATAGCACCAGAGTCCATTTTGCTTGCTGGGCCTTCTCCTTTTTCCTAAGAGTGACTCTCAGCACTCCTGCTGGCTTTTGGCACTGATGACACTGTTTTCTGTCCCCAGTGAAAATTCTCATTAATTTAAAGCAAACAATAGAGAAGATCAGTCTATAGATAATATATTTGGGGGGTGTGTGTGTAGAATTTCAATTTTCAGAACTACATATTTTACCTTTTTAAAGCTGTCACAAACACTTACTGTTCATGAGCTGTTAAACACCCCCCCCCCCAAAAAAATTCTTATTCATGCTTCAGATTTCAGCTTTGTCTTGTTATGAGGGAGAAAAATCTGTCAAAACCTCTCAAGTCCTCACAGTCGGAGGACGTTACTTCCTGACCAGCTCTAGGAAGCTGTTCCTTCCACTGAGTTTTCCCTAGACTTTCAGCAATCTGCCTCTCTTACCCCCATCCATCCCTTGATTTCCTCTCAGTCTTCAAAACTGAATTAATTCCTGAATCAACTGTGCTTCAGATCCACACTCCCAGGTAGCTGATCCAAAAAGGTCAGTACAATGAAAACTTTGTGCATCAGAAATCAGCCAGGATTTCACTAGCCCTTCTCGTTTCAATCCTTGTCAATAAACTATTCTGCGTCTTCCAGAGAAAAAGAGTTACTGCAAGATGCTACCTTGGTCTGAAGAATCTGAGCTTAGAGAACACAAGATAAGGAGCTGCAGAAATTCCCAATACTCATATTACCTGAGGAAATCCCATCCATTTTCTGCCAGGAAAGAATAAAAATAATACCTAGCATGTTACTTTCAATGAACATCCACATGCCCACGCCCACTGTATATCTTACCATACTCCAGCTTTTACATTTTTCTAACTTAATTTGTGTACAACTGCTTTTAAGTGTTCTCTGGTTCTAAATGATTGGTGACCTACCAGGGATTACACATATAAATAGAAATACCATGGTGAATAGAATGGACTGGACTTCAAATCAAATCCCTTTCCTCTCCCCACAGCTTTTCAGTCTTCATGTGGCTTCTTATCTGAAGAGTTTTGTGTAAAAAGCAGTAGAAATAAACAGGTCTAACAAGATTTGAAGTTTATCTCAACAGATCTCCGCTTGACTGAGCTTTAAACCAAACTCCTTGCACGCAAACTTGAGGAGTCATATTTGCATAAAGCAGAGCATCCTGGAGGAAACAAAGGTTGTCCTCTACATATTAAGACTTTAAATTGTAATCTAGCAATAACTCACTTGGCTTCGGGCTTTTATCCACATCATATATGCATGCTAAAGGAGATTAAATGTGGTAGCTAATAGTTGGTCAACCAACATGAGAAGTCACATCAAGCTAACAGATCACTTTCCAGATTTGAAGGCATGTTCTATTCCACCTGCACAGCCAGCATGTTTGAAGTAGGACTTTTTATAAGGAAGTGAGCCTCTAAGATAGTAATGGAAACACTTAAGTCTTTTGCTAGAGGTCTCTTGGAGGGCTACATCCTTTTTTCTTTTTTTGCAGGAAATTGAATTTAGATTCTGAATAGAATTAGATTCTGAATTTTCTGAAAAATATGGGTGACTAAGAACTGAGAAAGCAGCTTCTGAGCTGAGGATTGGGAAGAAGTCCTCAAAAGTGGCTAGGCAGCATACAGCTAAGCATGTATCTTGCTCACAAGCCAGGACCATAAATCTCGAGGTGTGAATGACAAACAGATTGTATTTATGTTGTATCTCCTTTCTAGTTAACTGTCATTGTATTCTCATTGCCTGGTTTTTGTAATGAATACAGTCTTCAGCAGCTTATTTTTTTGTGTGTATTCCCCAATAAAGCTGTTTGTGGCATAATCTGTATAAATTACTGCTATTTGTCTACCTTTTCTACTCTTATGTCAGACCTGTATGGAAAAAAAATAATCAAAATGCAACTGTTTTCACATTAGCTTTTTATACATTTTACAAAAAAAAAAATATTATGAAATCCACAGAGGAGCAAATGCATTACAAAGCTACTTTTGGAAGACTCCTTGGTATCATATTTGCCATTACTAATCACTTCCTATAGGGATTTAAGTGCTGTCTCTCATATGGATCTAGAGGCAGAGGACTGCTTTAGAAGACTGGTCTATAAAAAGCCAGAAAATGGGGAGAGCCAAGCAGTCCATTTCTACTGAAGACCTCTTTATTGCATTTGGGCAAAGTCACTCTTGAACTATCTGTTGTAAGGAAACTTGATTAATACTTATACTTTACTAAATACTTTGTTACTCTCCTTTTCAAATAAATTTACTATCATACTATAGGCTAGGCAGTTTGTTATTGATGCTCACATCTCAGAAGGTAGGGAGACTTCAAACTTTATCTGAAGTTCTGAACATTAAAACTTGAAAGAAATCCAGCTTTGTTATTCTAATAGGAACAGGGATAGAGAAAATGAGGCTAACAAGTACCTTCAAACTGGCTGATAAAACAAATCAATAGAATCTGGTTAATTAAAATATCCAGGCTTTTTAATATGTACTGATCTTACCAGCTCTGGGAATTGAAAGCAGCTGCAATGCAATGCAGCGAGTCTGCCCTAGGCAGAAGATGAGTCTGTGCTCAGAAGTACTTTCTGCCCCCCTTTACAGATCCAGGAAGTGGTTTCAGGTTTTCATATGCACGTGTCTTTGTGCATCCTTTCTGCTTCCCTTATTGCTGAAATACTAAAGTGACCTTCCTCAGTTACTTCACTATTTTCATTTATGGATGCTGCCAACAGGATTAGAGTTGAATCAGAGTATTAATAGAATATTTATACTTCTAAATTTCCTTTTGTACGTACATATATAGCTTTAGGCATGCAGAGTTGTGAATGCAGTATTTGTAATAAGACCATTAATGGCGTCAATTATTTCATGCTCAGTGAGTTGACACCATACTACTGGGCTTTCTTAGTTTTCCACCCACCAGCTCAATCGTTGAAATCCCTAATGAGTACTTGCCCAGCTGTGACAAATTCAAACTCCATCAGACTAATTCATAATAATGTATGAATGGGAACCAGTGGATTTGGGTTTCATTACTGCAGACCTTGGCTTCATTTTTAATTTACTTAAAATAAGCATTACAATATAAAACTTTAATATAGTATTTACGTACTGGTACATTCCTTACACATAACTCAGAAAAAACCTGCCATCTGTAGGGCCTTGGTCTACCTTGTGCTACCTGCCTCTACAACTCTCACCAAGCAAGACACACTATACATTGTATATTCATAATACGGTTTTCCACAACATTCAAAAGCACTAGTCTTCTTTCACAACTCCTTTCAGTGTAGGATGGATTTTGTCAAGTTTAGGAGGCACTTGAACTTTCTAAGAGCCATAGCATAACCTTTACAGTTTTCCAGGTATTGAAAGCACATCTGGATGCTTAGGACCTGGCTAATACCAAACCGTGTCTAAACCTGACCAGAAACCAGAACATCAGCATTCCTGTCCTTCAGTCCCCTGAGGAGAGCTCTATCTACCAGGCGTTCTCAGGGAACGCCTACTGAGTATCAACAGAATCTGGTGTCTCAGGAAATGTAACAGCAACCACAATGGTTTTAAGAATGAAAGCTAATTGTACCACCTGCCCCTTTATTCCCTACCACAATTGCTATAATGTTAAGGGTTGGCATCCTGGAGGGATGTGCTAGGCTCCAATTCTTGTTTCCAGTAGTATTTTCAATCCACATGCAGATGATTGTAACATATTGGCTCTGTCCTTGGGACAGCATCTATAACCTTACTCTCAGGCAAGCAGCGTAACTACTTGGCTCCAGAATCAAGTCCAGTTTCTTTTAATTCTCCCTGGTCCAAAGAAACAGATTTCATCCTCATCAGTGGGACCCACCACAAACAAAGGGGAGACAGTTCTGACCACAGCAAAAAACTAGAAGTTAAACTACTTCCTTGAAAAGTGGCAGCCACAACCCTGGCCTTAGCTAGGTACAAATAAAAGTGAAACTGAATTCCTGCTTACAAAGAAAGTCCTGTACCCTAACTGGTCATTGCATTAGAGGCACAGTATCATGAAAGAGACAGGGAGAGAAAGAGGGAGCAGGAGAGAGAGATTCCTTCTGGAAAAACACTACCCTTACAGCTTAATTTCTTTACTGGTATTTTCTGAACCTGACAGGACAAATATTGCAAAAATAGGCAATTTTCAGGTATAAGTTTTAGAATTTTAGAGCAGAACTAAATGTGTGTTTTCTTTACAGCTATTTTAGGCTTTAGAGTTTTATTTTTCCATTTAAGGTAATACCTTTCAGAAATACCTTCACTTTCACTACCAGAAACAGCTGCATACTGGGAAAGCAGTAATTAGGAGTTTAGCTTTTAAGTATCTTAAGTTTTTAGCTTTTAGCTGGGAGTATTCCTTACGCTACCAGGTACCATCGAAGTATCATTGCCAACAGCCGTGGTTTAACTCCAGTAGGCAGCTAAGCACCACACAGACAAAACCAGTTGTCCCGGTTTGAGCTGAAACTTCCTTGTTTTGGGTAATGGACGAATAGAATTATTCCATGCAAATTCGACAATTCCGCATTTAATTGGTTAAGGGGGTCGGGTGCAGTGTTACGTGTCAAGGCTTTAAAAACGCAGCAGTTCGGGGGAGGTTTCTCTCTCTCTCTCTCTCTCCTTCTGGACTTGCTGCACGGAGGGTTCCTGCCGTGGACCTGCTGGCAGACGTCCAGGCCCGACCAGGCCTGGCCGGAGCCGACCTGGCGAGCGACCAGCCCGAGGCTTGAGGGTCTGCACCCCCCGGATCGCCCTTCGAGCTCCCGGGCAGTGGCACGCAGGGAGCCGAGTCCTCCCACGAACCTGCTCTGCCGAGGGACTAGACCGGAACCAGGGCCTGAGGACCACACCTCGGGGTCGCCTGAAATCTACAGACTCTGAGCCATCACTGCCATGAGCCTTCCTCTAAATCGGGTGAAATATTCGCACTCCAGCCGTTTCGTGAAGGGAGTTCTCCTGCCGTGAAAATCGGCCGTGCACAGAATTCCCCCCCATCTCGCTGTGGGGACTGAGAGCAGCTGCCCCGCGGGTGG
>NW_010401840.1:20954-22658 GCF_000710305.1 Buceros rhinoceros silvestris
TCGGGTTGTAACTATATGCATATATATATGTATAGAGTATAGTTATGCGTGAATTTATTGTATATTAAAAGTTTGTTTCAGTTTTATCCGAATGCAGACCGAGGTGCGAATTTCTTCCTTCCCCTTTCAACTCCTGTGTCTATTCAAGACAGAAGGAATCGTTAAGGAACTCGAGGAGTTATTAAAGTTATTATTACCTCGGTCCCTCGACCCTTAACACCAGTACACCCAGGTAGGTTATACTATCTGGAGCCATGTATTTTTTTAATAATAATTATTGATAATTTATTAATATTTTTCTCCATAAACAAACACGCAAGATTTCCTAATCTTCAAACTGTAGACACACATACTAAGACGTGGTCTCAGTCCTACAGAGATTTGTAATAGCCATTTTATGAATGAAGAATAGAGCTTATGAATACATAAGTCTGTCATAAAAACAGTAACTAAATGAGTTTTATAAGTACCGAATACCTTACTTGTCAAATTATTTTGCTCCTTCCTCATTATCCCAGCTCCTGAAGTTAGTATTTTTTTAACAATTCTACACTATTATTTTGCTCATTCTGGTCTGTAAAGCAAACCACTGTCAGGTGAGCTACCCTTACCAAAAAGTGCTTCTTTGATGTAATGAGGTTTTAAATGCTGTTGGTATTTGGATGTAGCTTTGTAATATTTTGGAAGTATTCTTGCCTTGAATGTATAGATAGTACAGACAGAGAACACTTTAGAAAGAACCCTCAGAAGACAAAGAAGCCTGAGTTTTAACAGTGATTAACAGTGATTTAACAGTAATAAAACTGAGCAATTAAATGATGGGGCAATAGGTACCATTGGGATGTCAAAGGGAATTTAATGTGTTCCAGCTTTACTTGCACTACTGTTGGTCAGCTTTACACCCAGGTATTTTTTGCATACACATAATTGAAGGGTTTTCATACATAATTATATGTATAATTCAAAATAAAATAACAAAGAAATACCAAGCAAAACCTACTTGCCTCTTAGTTAAAAAGGTATACCTGTTTTCCAGGTTTCCAGTAACAGCAGTGAGGTCTTCCAAGGGAAATGCAGAAATACGTATTAATATGTATTAAAAGAGGCAAAACTTAAACTCTTCAAAGTGCATCCACAAAGTACAAAACAAGATAATTTGGTTTTGAGATGAAGTGTCAAGAATTAGTGGTAGGTGAAGAGGAAGACTACTTAAAGAAGAAAAGTCCCTGACTGGTTTGCATCAGAAAAACTGCTTACACATTTCCTAACTCATTGCATTCTCTAGTAACAGGAACAAACTGAAGATGCATTTTAGAAATCTCGAGGAAACAACTGACATAGACGGGGTCAATTAAACGGTCCTGTGACTTAGTCTTAAGGAAACTTCATAGTGATCAGAAAACTTTATAGTGTTTAGAGTGGGGTTTATTATTCTCCATAAAAGCTGGCAAGTGATTTCACAGAACTAGAGGCAAAGCTGATTTAAGGAGTGTTTGTTTCAGCGGTGAAGGGCAGGAAGCTACTGCCAGAAATTGTGCCAATTCACTGCTTGTGGGCTGTGTTGCAAACCCAGACTAGTTCTCTAATCAGGTTTTTTGTAAAAAAAAAAAAAGTACAATCTTTCTGAAGTCAGAGGGAGGCTCTGAGATAAAGTCTACCTCTGGAACACTTGTTACAGACTCAGATTTGATTCAGAAATCCTGC
>NW_010401840.1:22734-24434 GCF_000710305.1 Buceros rhinoceros silvestris
CTGAATTTTGCAGTTACCTGTGCTACCCTTAACTAAAGAGAAAAGGAGGATTCCCTCTCTCCCTGAGTCTGTCTCCTTTAACATACTGAGTGCAGTTGACACAGAAACACATCCTCAAAAAAGAATAAACAGAAATTTAAGAGACAGAGCAGAGGCAACTTGGGTGAGCAGCAGTACTTTTTGTTGGAAACCCAAGACGAAAAAAGACTAGTTTTCCTAAGTGCAAAGAACCTCATCTCCTGTTGCTTGACTTCCTCTTCTGTTGAAAAGGACAGTTCCGCTCATTCCCTGTTAGTTTCCTTTTTAACAAATATGTAAGTCTCCCACCAATTCTTCAAATAAGAAGAAATCTGAGATTTCATGCTCTTGGTTATCTACTTGACTAAGAAGCAGCATTTCCAATTATAAACATTATATTAATTAAATTCCTGAACTCCTTCAGGACAAGCATTTGATTTGATATTCAAGTCAAACTTGTCCCCTCCTACCCCTACTTATTCTCCTTATCTACTGTATTCTGTAGCTTTAGGTTTTGCTTTTTTATTGGGTTTTAACATTTTATTTTTATTATCTATGTCATAACTGGCTTCCATTGTCTATTCTCAGGACTGCTGTACTGCCTTTTCTATTCGGACACTGCTGATGAGCAAATAGCAGCCAAACTCAGCTAAAGTGTTTCAGAATTTGCTTCTATCAAGACTCAACTTTGAATTGTGAAAGGAATTGCAAAATCACGGTATTAATAGATGCTGAAAGTGGAAATGTAAACAATCAATAGCGTTCTGTCACTGGACTCAGAAAATGCTTATTCTCTGTAAAGTCCTTTTCCCCTTCTGCCCCAAAGGATGAAAGGCAGCTTTTTTACTTTTTGCTCATCAACATGTTTATCTGATACTAAATCATCCTGACCTTTTCATATGTGTATCATTGAAAAAAATAATTTTATTAAAAAATAGTGGTTACCATTTGTACCATGAATAAAGCTGCCAGTCATGCACACAGAAAGAAGATTAAAACTTCGGCTGTTTCCAGAGCTGCAGTTTCCAGATAATTTTCTTTTCTAAGTGCACAAATGGTACTGATGTACTATTTACAAGGACATAACTTTTTGCGTATTTTCTTTACCATGGGGAGGATGCACTGCCCTGCCTGTACACTAAGCAGCTTCAGTGCAGCTCTGGTAACAAAGAGGCTCCCTGTGGGTGAGGGGGGGCTCCCGGTGCAGAGCGATACCTCCTTCGCCCTTGAGCCACGCTAAACCCCGGCAGCGAAGACGACGGTCCCCGCATGGCGAGCATGGCCACCGGGCTGGCAGTGGCTTGTGCCTTCCCTGGGCGCAGCAGAAACCCGCTGGTCTCAAGGGAGACACACCTCAACCTGCCTGCTTGAGAGGCTCCGGGAACTTCCTTGCGGATGCCACAGCAGCAGCCCAGGCGCTCGGGAGCCATTGCAGCACACGACAAATACTAAGCAAGCAGGGTGAGGAGTCAGCTCAGCCTGCCCCGGGTCCTTTAGGACACGATGCTCCATCTCCATCTCGCCTCACCACTGCACCCCAACGTCGCCCTTCCCGCGCTGAGGGGGCCGGCCACTGGCCGGGTTCTGCAAATGGTGACTAGAAGCTGCAATAACGCTTCTGGGGGCTGGGCACAAGCTCGGAAAAATCCTCACGACCTTCCCACTCGGTCAACGCCAGGCCG
>NW_010401841.1:0-5371 GCF_000710305.1 Buceros rhinoceros silvestris
CTTGAGGAGCTTAGAGGTCTCTTCCAACCAAGCTGATTGAGCAGACGAGGTGATGTTCAAGGCAACTTGCATCCTGCAGCCTGTCCAGCAAGATGGGCAGCATCGTGGATGACACAAAGTACCCCTGTGGCTGTCCTGGTGCCAGTGCTGACCAGCAGCTTTGGTCCTGCTCACCGCTTTGGTCTGGTGCTTAGAGCAGATGGTGAGGGGTGGTTTGCAGTGCTGTGAGGCATGCGAGGAAGAGCTCAGGTGAAGCTTGAGCAGTTACAATAGTTGACAAAAAACTTTGCTTGGCTTTCCTGCATCTTCTGTGCAGGGGAGGTGACAGGCGTGAACAGTTTCACCTGTCCTACCAGCCGAGGAACCTTCAGTGACCAGAGCAGTGGAGACTTGACAGCCACAGAGAAGTGAGTTACAGGAAGACAACAGGAGAAAGGACAGTTTGACAGCTCAACTGGGCAGCTCCAGCTGGGCAGGAGGTGGCAGAGATGGTCAGTACTGGGAACCTCAAGTTCTGCTTGGCCGTGGGGGGAAAACCCCGGTGCTGAGGCCGCTGGGAAGTGCTGCAGGTACTAAACGTGCTGAGCTCCCTGCACAAGGACAGCAGGGCAGGACTGACGGCGTCTTCTGCCTCCAGCACAGGGTGAAAGCCTTCACGCTCTGAAGCTGTTTTCTGAGAGGTACTCGAATAAACAGCCCCCGTGTCATGAGGGCAGTGAGTAATTCAATAGAAAATCAAGAGGAGGAGGTGCAGGTTGTTTTGCATCTTGGCACGAGAAATACGTTCGGTTAAACCGAGGCGAACTTGTGACTAAACTTGTTCCAGCAGTTTCTCACTTGCAGTTGATAACTCCTTAGCAAAGCATCTGCAGGACCATGGAGGAAAACTGGACTCAGCGGGTTTCTGGGTTCTTGGTGCTCTCGTCACTGAGCACCCAGCGCAGGCAGGACCTGGTGAAGCTTCCATTTGTGGCCCACTTCAAAACCTCTGTGGTTCCAGTGAACATCAGGCCTGGTTTCCCCTTGTCTTTGTCTCTGGAGCCTCTGGTTTTAACCAACGTTAAAACCCCCGAAGTCGAGCTGTGGGCTCTGGGGGACGTGCAGGGTGTATTTATCGTGAAGCGTCAGAGCTGGGGGCTCTGTGTGGTACCAGTGCAGAAAGCCCCGCTTTTCTGGATTCGTTCTGAATGCTCTTCGACAGCTCATCCACCTCAACCCGCCTTGTGCTCAGAACATCGTTGGGTGAAGCCTCTTGGCACTCTGCAAGCCCAGCACTCACCTGCTAAATGGTTCTTTTGTAGCGGGGAGCAGCTCGTGATTCCCTTGTGGCAGTGGGACCTGGCTGCTGTCCGATGTTGGTGCTGCTGCGCCTGAGGAACCCTGGGGTGGCCTGGGTTAGGAAAGAGCTCAACTCCAAGGGCAGAAGCAAGGACGTTTTCAGAGGAGTCTTCAGCCCTGCTTTAACTTGATGTCCTTTTTTCTCTCCCTAGTCCTTTTGTCCATCTGTTCTCTGTTGTGTGATCCCAACCCAGACGATCCTTTAGTGCCTGAGATTGCACGGATCTACAAAACAGATAGAGAAAAGTGAGTATGGAAGCCCAAACCCGCGTGATGTTTGTGATGGAGCAGAGTCCACACTTGAATAGTAGAGGGGATCTGAAGGGACCCGCTTCTTGGAAAAGAGCGTGAACTTTGATTTGCCTTTTTCACTTCCACTGTGGGGTTTAGAGGTTGATTTGGCTTTCCTGGGCTCTGTGGTACCACCATCTTAAAGGCACTGGAAAAAACACAGATGCCAGGAAAAGGGGAGGGTGTTGAGGCCTCGTTGGTCTGTGGTTCTGTTCTGCAGAATGGTCTTTCGTTGGTGGCGTAGCTGCTAATTACAGGTTTGCCTGATAAAATGAAGGTGGGAAGTGAACAATGCAAATCAGAGTGACAGGGAGCTCGGAGTTAATGGCAGCAGCTTCCTGCAGCCTCCGCTGCCTGCTCTGATCCTCCATGGCCGGCAGAGGGAGAGCAAGTCCCTCCAGTGGGAGAGCGTTTCCGCACCAGCCATGGGCGATGGCATCCAGCCAGCGGAGGAATACCAACCCGCCCTGGTGTACCTTCGCTTGGCAGCACCAGGGACGAACAAGAGGGGGTGAGCTGGGGTGGGAGGACTCCAGGCTCCGCTGCTGTGAGCAGCAGGAAGGGAGCGAGCCCCAGTGCTAAAGAGCGCTCAAAGCAACGGCGTAACGACTGCTGTAAACGCCCTCTGCCTCGCTGTCCCCTTCCAGGTTGATCAGTAGCGTTAATTTTTGAAGCTATGTGGTCATCTGCAGAGAACGAGACTGGGACAGTGGTCCACAAGTCTGCTTGCAGCAGCGCGCGAGCGGTTTGTGGGTCTGGGTTTTAGCAGGAGCTGCAGGAGTGACTGTGTGTTTGGGGAGCTAGATAACAGTGGCTGCACAACACATGCAGGACCCTTCCCTAGTTTTTCCAAAACCAGAAATTTTGTGCTTGAAGGAGGTGCTGGAGCAGTCCCTGAGCAGAGGTTTGAAGGGTACGTGGGTGCTTGGGAAACGGAGCCGTCAGAATAACACCAAAACAACCTGGTGGCGTGTCCCAATAGTGACAGAAGGAGCCAGAAATGAGCCCTAGGAGAGACCTGGGCACCAGGCTCAGGGTCCTCAGGGAAGAGGAAGAGAGGTGGGAGGGACACGTTAACCCCTTCTTTCCAGAATACTGAAATTAAACCTGCCGCGATAGTTCCCCCAGGGGTGCAGCAGTGGGAGGTGTGGCACTGACTTGCCCCTCAGTCGCATCACGAAGATCTCGTATTCTTGCTGTAAACGACCAGCTGTTTGTGTTCCGTGAAGGGCTGTGGGCGTTCTGCTGGCTGGGTGCTCCCATTGGCCCTTAGGTTGTACAAACCGCTGGAGAGGGTGCGAGGCGGTGCCGTGTGTGGACCGGGCTGCTGCGTCGCGTCCTGTTCCGGCGTGGTATTGAGTAAATCCTCTTTTTATACATACAGGTACAACAGAATAGCTCGGGAATGGACTCAGAAGTACGCGATGTAATTAAAGAAATTATCGGATAACCTCTACAAATAAAGATAGGGGAACTCTGAAAGAGAAAGTCCTTTTGATTTCCATTTGACTGCTTTCTATGAGCCCACGCCTCATCTTCCCCTGTGCACATGTTTACCTGATACAGCCGTGCTGCGTGTTGTACATACTCGGAACAACAACCTAGAAATACTGTATTTCCCCGTTCCAACATTGACTCCTAGCAGAGAAGTGTGTGTGTGAAAAGCTGGTTCTTCAGTCATAACTTTGTGAGCCTAAAAGCATTCCTGGTCGGTTGAAGTGGGGAGAGCCGTGGTGGGTCTCGCGTCTCTAGGGACGGTGTTGCTGGTGCAGGCAGGGTTGTGAGTGGAATCCTTTTAAACTCATAACAGTTATGAAAAGCGAGGTGAAGAACTCGAAGCTGTTTCTGTACTCGTTTTATTCTGAAGGACCGACACCTTAGGTAAATGTTACGACCAATGAGAGCCTGTACCCACATCCTGTGTTTAAGGTCTGAGTTTAACCGGGCACCATTTAAATGGATCGGAGCTATTAGTGCATCAAGTGATGTCGATCTGTTCCAACTCTCTCCCTCCCTTCATCCTCCTTTTGGTTTGTACGTGGTTTCTCAGTTAATACCTAGCTAATAGCTCTTCTTTTTCTTAAGTTTTTTTAACTGCTTAGGTCTTTCTGGATGTAAGGGTGAAAATCCATTTGACAGACAACTTGTGTATATTTAAAGACCCAGCCGCTCCCCTGGAGCTTGTACGTTCGAGAATGATTAATCTGTGTAATAAACTGATTACTACAGTCATTACCTATAACTCGGTGTGAATAGGCTTTTAATTTTCAGAGCAGTTTGTTCCAGGCTAAAACTGATGGTGGATTTCTCTGGAACTTGTGCACTCCCGAGCGGTTGCGTTTGGAAGTCCCGGAGCAGTTTGGAATGAGACAAACATCAGCACGTCCCTGTGCTGGGGCCGTGCTGCGACCAGGAACTTGACTGTTAAACCAAATCAGCAGCTGGCGGAGCGGGAATCCCGGTGACGTTTGACAAAGCCTAATGGTATTATTCCCACTTGCACGGGACCTAACCCAATGCTATGTACTGTAGGTAAGTGAAACCTTCTGTAACTCAAATAATGGATGTAAAAGGGTAAAACAGAAACGAAACCTACCAAACACATCAGCACAAACTTTCATAAAATGTAGCTTTTACATAATTACTTTGCACTAAACATTTGCAAATGTTCATACAGTTTTCAATTGTACTTGTATGTGTCTTTTTTTGAACAAAGTCTTCACTTGAATCTAGTGGAAAAATGTAGTTTGAACCTTTTCTTTGTATCAAGTGTATTGCCAGCGTCGTTGCTGTGACCGTAGGTGAGTCTGCAAGTTTATCTCCTCCTAGTAGAATTGTAAACGAAGCCATCGACCGAGGGAGAGGCCGCGGCCTCCAGCCCTCTGGCCACGGGGGTCTGTCCCGCCCATTTTCAAATGCATCTTTACACTCTTGCACAAAACGAGGAATAAATGTCCACTGCTTTTGGTCTAAACCTCTCCCGCCTGTCTCATCTCTGCGTGTCCCCGTGGGCTGGGTGTGTGAGCTGGTTTCCTGGGGGCCTCTTGCAGGAGCTGTAGGCAAGGCGGGACGCGGGGACCTCTCCAGCGGGCACAAAGACGGCCGCTCCCGCAGCATGAGGGAGTGCGTGGCCATTTCCTCCTAGTGCAGGAGTTGAAGGCAAGGCGGGACGCGGGGACCTCTCCAGCGGGCACAAAGACGGCCGCTCCCGCAGCATGAGGGAGTGCGTGGCCATTTCCTGGCCGGGTGATGGTGTGGGGTGACGCATGCAGGGGATGGGGGAGCCAGCGTCCTGCCTGGCTCATCTTGAACAGGTTCTGCCGCAGGGTGGTGGTGTCTTGGCTGGTTGAAGGGAGCGTGTGGCCTGTCACTGGAGCGCCGCGTGGTCAAAGCTAGAGCCTCCGCTGGTGGCTGCTTTTGAGTTAAGCTTGAACCGTGACTTGCCTTCGGCTCACGGCGCTGCCCTGCGGCGCGACGCTCCTGCAGGAGCCCTGTGCCCCAGGCAGCAGGTGCGTGTTGGTGATGGCAGAGTCCCGCCTGCGTGCGGTGGGGTCAGCAGCTCCTCGCGTCGAGGAGCTGGGGGAGGGCGGGTTGGAGTCCTCGCAGAGCTCACAGCCAGCTCCTCCTGCAGCGGTTCCGGGGAATGCCCCAGGAGTGGGACACTGGGAATGCCCTGTATGGGGGGTCTGGCTGGGGCTTGGCGTTGGCAGCGGCCGGAGGCAGCGGAGGGAGCAGGGACGAG